>NC_060281.1:84059960-84173556 GCF_021613505.1 Equus quagga
TGGGTGGGTGGGTGGATGGGTGGGTGGGTGGAGGGATGGATGGGTGGGTGGATGGAAGGATAGATGGGTGGGTGGGTGGGTGGATGGATGGGTGGATGGGTGGGTGGGTGGGTGGATGGATGGGTGGATGGGTGGGTGGGTGGGGGGATGGATGGGTGGATGGGTGGGTGGGTGGGTGGATGAATGGGTGGGTGGGTGGATGGATGGGTGGATAGGTAGGTAATGGGTGAGTTAGTTATAGAAACTGGACTTGATCTCTGATTCTTCTATCTCTCTCTCGTGGCCTGAGAGATCCAGTTCCTTGACCCTGAGGGAGGCCCCAGTGGGGGGTCCCTGTCTTCAGGCAGAGCCAACAGTGGGTGAGCACGTGCTGTCCTGCTCTGTGGCTCTGTGAGCCTGTGAGCAGTTGCAGGCTCCCAACCGAAGCTCTTCCTTGGAGGCTCGCAGACAGCAGTAGCTCCTCAAGGCTGGCCAGCGCTGGGTGGAGTTCACCATGTTACGGAAACTTCTATTTCTGCTTCATAAAAACAAAGTAGGCAGGGAAAGCTGGCTCTGCCAGAAGCCCATACTGGCCCCGTGAGTCATCTTCATCCAGGGAAGACGAGAAAACCCTCCCAAGCCCGGGCCTCTCACTGAGCCCTTGGCAGACATGACTGTGCCCCTTGCTCCAGCATCCATAACCCTCTGCGGAAGGAGGTCGCAAACTCAGATGCCCCCGGGGCCCGGCCAGAAATATAAACAAAAAACGAGGCCTGCACATTGCCAAATGGAAAACCCTTTTCTCTTCTACACCGGGAATCTGGATTTTTATGTGAAATCTCCCAGTTTTTAAATTCTGGAAATGAATTCAGATATTTTTTAAAATGCTATACAGTCTATGCCAAGCTGCAGAGGGCTGGCTCGGGCCAGAGAGCTCCTGGCATGAGGCTCTGTTGGACGCTCCTGTATGAGAGACAGCAACACTCTGGGTACCACTTGGGTTTCTACGTGCCCTGTGGACAGGCGACCTCTCTGTGCTAATCTGCATCCTGGAGCCCCTGCAGATGGGAAACTAAGCAATTATTGAGTGCTTTCTGTTTTTAATGAATGCGTCGATTATCCAGATGTGTACTCGTGGCTTGTGTGTATGCCACCCTAAGGGACAGGCACTTTGTGTCTCCTGTCTCCCTTCTTTCTGGTCAGTTGGATCCTGGTGGACACCAGCTCAGGCTCTGGGTTCAGACTGCCTGGGTTCGAATCCTGGCTCTGCCACTTGCTGGCTCGGTGACCCTGGACAAGTGATTCAGTTTTTGGCCAAGGCTCAGTTTGCTCACCTGTGAAATGGGGGTCAGGACGGTCTCTCCCTCACTGTGCAAATTAAGTGAATTAATGGATGGGAAGCATTTACAGCAGTGCCTAGCCCCTGGTTACGCCCCTGGTTGGTGTAGCTATTAATAGTTACCCATTTGCCACAAGCCTGTTAAACGTTCATTTGGTGGTAAGCTTTGTGCTAGCCACTAAGGTTTCAACCACAAGCAAAGCAGGACCCACCCCGGGGAAGCCCCTCCTATTAAATTCTCAAGGAAGCCCCATTTTACAGATGAGGCAACTGAGGCTCAGAGAGGTGAAGGGACTTTCCTGAGGTCACACAGCTGGTCAGTGGCTGAGATGGGATTCCAATCAGGTATGCCTGTTTTTCCCTCCAGAGCAGATGCTTCTCCAGGTTGGGGGAGACCCCCACTTCCCTGGGGTTTCTCTTGACAAGCGAGGAGTTGGCCTCCATGGCGGGGGAGAGTCCCTGAATCAGCTCTGACCATTTGCAAGTGGGCCTGAAAAGAGAAAGGTTGGCATGTGCTCATGATCCCAAGGCTAGGTGCCCAGTGTACTGCTGGCTCTTGTCACTGGGCACCCAGCAAACACGTGCAGAAGCCTCTGGCTTGTTTCCCCTTTGGACCCGGGCACATCCCTCGTCACTGTGCTCCTGTTTCCCATTATACTGAGAATGGCCACACGTCCACGGCGTCCACCCCTGAGGGTTGCGTGCCTTTCATTGCACTATGCCGGCCCTCCGCAGGGCACTGTCCCACCACTTGCCACGAGTCACGATGTCAGGACCACTCGGTGGACAACATTCGGTGAGCGCTTACTGTGTACCAGACCCTATTCTCAGAGCTCTAAATGAATGGGCTCCGTTAATCTGCACGACCACCCCCGTGAGGTAGACGCCACGATGCTCCCGTTTCACAGATGAGAACACTGAGCCCCGAAGAGCGGAAGTAACTTGCTCAAGGTCACAATGCGAGGCATTGTTAGACGTCAAAATATGGGGTCAGAGGTCTCAGGAAGGGAGAGTGATCTTCCTGCCTGGCATGCGGTGGCACCCAGCAGCGGCCCCGTCCAGTGGCCCAGCCACCGGCTCGTGTACGACCCTGGGGCAATCAATTCACCTCCGGAGACGCACTTCTAAACTGCAGATGGGTGTCAGCACACACCTCCCCAGGGCTGAGGACCAGAACACCGGCTGTGTGTTGGCGCGCTCTGGGAAGGTGGCACACGCCGGGTAGGCAGAAGGAGGTGTTAATATCGCGATCTTTGGTCTTTCCATCAGGCTCGGCTCAGAGCCCGGCTCAGCCTCAAGGCCCAGCCAGCTCGTCACTCACCGCTGCCGGGGGCATAGGCTGCTGTTATGTCAGAATAACTAGACCACATTAAGGAATTCAGGAAAAATAAGAACATCTGGTCTTTGCCCATCTGCCACTGTGTGACCTGGGGCAAGTCCCTTCCCCTCTCTGGTCCTCAGCATCTCCAGGGGTTTAAACGGCACGGCCGCTAGGAACCTTTTAGGCTCCAGGTAGTTGATGGAATATTGCAAAGACCCCAGAGCTTTTCCTTCAACTAGCCCCTCTTTGCTCCCCTGTCTGGAAAAGCCAGTGGCAAAAATCCCATTGCCCCTCGTCTGTATCCATCCGCGGCACAAAGAAGCATCAGGACTAGTTTTCTGTTTCCACCGTTAGTGATATTACTGTTACTGTTATTGTTGATAACATGGCTGGACTCAGTGCTGAGGATTTTGGATGTACCGTCTCGTTGAATGAAGAGAACCTCAGAACTTGGGTGTCTACGTTTAACAGATGAGCAAAGTAAAGCTCAGAGGGGTTGATTAAGCGGCTCAGGGTCATTCTCCGTGCCAGGGCGAGGAGAAGCCACAGTTTGAACCCGGGAACTCCCAGGCCAGCATCTCAGGTCAGATCAGCCTGCAGCTCCTCCGCCTCCTTCCTGACGGCCCCCTCGCCTTGGCCACCTGGCACGGAAACATTCTGCATCCAGACGGCCAAGAAAAGAGAACGAAGAAAGACGGAAGGAAGACGAGGGACGCTTTGTTCTTGAACCCTTCTCCATAAACACGGTCTGCGCCAGGTACACGACTTCACTGCAGAGGTGACCCCGACCCCCCTGGCCGCCGGCCGCTCACGTGACGCCCAGACTTCCCTGGTTCTATTCAAGCGTGTCCGTGTGAGGCGGCTCTGGCCAGCGCTGCTTCCACCAGCGGGGGCAGGCGGGGGCCGGAGTCTGGCGTGGACACAGCCCCTCGCCCCCAGTCAGAGGAGTGCCTGTCAGGGTCCGCTGTCCTTTCAAGGATGCTGGACACGGAGCCTGCCTCTGTGCCCCTGCCCAGGAAGCGGCAGCACGGGGGAGGTGACACGGCCACCTCCGGGCAGCATAGCTATGGCGCTTCTGTCCAATGGGGCTGAGCCTGACCTCCCAGCTTCACTCACTCACTCAATCATTCATTCATTCATTCATTTGATGCTCACTGAGTAAATAGTACGTGCCTGCTTCTCTTCTCAGCATCTCGGATGCAGCAGTGAGCAAAAGAGATGACATCCTTGTGGAACCTATGGTCCAGCAGAGTAGATAGCTGTTAAACCATTAAATACTCAGTTCATTATTCAATTGCAATCGTGTTCGGTTTCAGAAAGGGAGAGCAGAGCATATGAGCACATCGAATAGCGGCCCAGCCTCGTCAGACAGCAATTGTGAAAATATGGCTCGCTCACTCTCCATCCTGCAAAGCAGAGATGGGCAGGCGCTTAGACTCCTACCAGCCTACAAATGTCAGGGTGCTGGAGGAAACAGCAAGGATGATCCTCCTTCTTGTGGCAAATGGCCGAGGAGCGGTGGGGTCAAGGGCTCAGACTTTTGAGCTGGGTTTCTCTGGTTGAAACCAGCTCTATGATCAACTGTAGACCCCATTACAAGTTACGAAGCAATTTTCCTCGGAAGAATGAGGATGAGTAGAGTTGGAAGGCTCTGGGAACAGATTAAATGAGATGCGACCCGTGACCCTCTTAGCAGGTGCCCTCCGCAAAGTGGCCCGTAGTTCGCGTCCCCCTCTGAGGTGGTTTATCTCCACCTCAGAGCAGGGGGACCACGTGCCCCGGGGCCACCCACCAGGGGCCTGCACCTGAACCCACTCCAGCGCTTTGTTCAAGCACAGGTGACCTTGGGCACCCCGCGGAGAGCCACTCCTCCCCTCTCTCCACCTGCCGGTCACCAGTCTGTCACAAATACACTAAAAACCCAACCTAAGATCAAACCCTGAGACCCGCGTCCCCTGGCTGGCTGCGCACCCCTGTTCCCGGGCACCCTGGCTGGTGGGAGGGGAGACAGAAGAAAGCCCCCAGCATTCAGCGTTGCCATGGCGGAAGCGGTAACTTCTCCTGATTATTTCCCGGCTCCCCGATTCATTAGCGACCCTCATATTAATTCAGATCACTGCATTTATCCCCATCTGTCCCGGATTCGTCATAGAGACACTGACGATGCTCATGTGGTGGGTTTTAGCTATGAAAGATGACTGCCAAGTTAAAGTTGCTGCTCGCAAGGGGAAAGGGCCCCAGCGATTTTTGGTTTAGAACGAGGATCCGGACACACCCTCCCTCACGCCCCCAAATCCCCAAACCAGGCGGGCCACAGCCTGTGAGCAGATAACCTTCCACCCTGGCCTCAGCATCAGAGAAATTCCTTTTCAATGACTCCGCAGACTCCCCCACCCACTGAGTCCCCCTCTTTGGCTGACAGATGGCTCGGCTAACCGTTCCCAGCTTTCCGAGAAAGCAGTGTCAGGCGGGGAGGCCCCCTCAGAAAGGCATGCTTGGATAATAAATTCCAAGGCACCCCCACCATCTGCAGGCTGCCAATCACGGGGGCGCCGGGCACACCAGGGCTCCGAGCCTGCTGCTGGGAAGGAGCTGGGGTGGGACCTTGGCGGGTGGGGATGCAGCCCACCCGCGCCCACGCTGGCCTGCCCCTGCTGCCCTGTCCTGCTCAGCCTGTGGCCTGTCCCAGCTGAGACGGGCCACCGCCGTTCCTGCTGAGCCCCCTCCATCTACTCATGCAAGACCCAGCCTGCGGGCGGCACTGTGGCCCACTGCCATGATCAGGGGCCTTCAAGGCAGACAGTCAGGTCTGCTGCCACGTTTTGGCTCAGCAACATTCGCCTGCTCCGTCTTGGGCCAGTGGCTTCCCTGTCGGAGCTTCAGTTTCCCCATCTATGAAGTGGAAGTTCAAGACACTGCCCCCGTCATAGATTTTGTGAGGGATATAAGCAATGTCCGGTCCAGGGATAGAAGCGGGCTGCTGCCATCATCACCATCACGGTCATTAGTGTTATGAATGTCATCATAACTTAGAAAGCCACTGAGCCTGGAAAACAGACTCCGTGATTCCTGCTCCACGTGATTCTCGTATTGGAGATGTGTTAATAGGTATGTAAATGTCATGAGCTGGCACACAGTAGGCATTCAGAAAACATTAGCTGCCTCTGTAAATCTCCAATTCATCCATTCATTCATTCGTTCGTTCATTCATATAAGAGACGTTTGCTAAACACCGTGCCAGCCTCTATCAGGCCTGGAGAAACAAAAAACAAAAAAAACAGAGTTTCTACCTTCAAGTCACTCACTGTCTAGGGGCAGATGGAGGAATCCCAACAAAGACGATTCCAGAAATTTCACCATCTCCTTGAGAAGAGGCCAGGCTTCCCGGGTGAGCCCTCCCCATAATCAGAGAGGCTACTGGTACAGTATTGCTCCTGCTCTTTCTGATTGCTGACAAGGTTTCTGAGGCCAGGAGCATAAAATGTGCAGCACGCGTGCTGTTGTCTCCCATCCTGGGCCGAGGCAGACATCACTAATCCATCACCGCTCTCTTTTGCTTTGAACCTGAGACAGCTCTTGGACTCTAGAGAGATTCCGTGCTCTAGGCAGTCATAGATGGTTCATTAGAACTGGCCCCCAAGTTATAAACAGACATGATCCCAGCCTTAGATTAGGGATCAGCTATGCAGGCTACACCTGGCCCTCCACTTGTCTTTGTCAATAAAGTTTTATTAGAACACAGCCATGTGCATTCACTCACATATCATCTATGACTGTCTTTGCACTACAAGGGCAGAGGTGAGCGGTCGTGACAGACGCCATATGACCCTCAAAGCCCAAAATATTTGCTCTCTGGCCCTTTACAGAAAAAGTTCTCTTTGCCACAGGGGGTTCATAAGGACTCACAGGGAAGTGAGAAGGGTCACTGCGGACTGACACCACCAGCACCTCACGTATGCCATCTGCTCTCATACCCGCATCTGCTTGCTGTGAACGCCTGCGACTCTGCTCGTGGGCGTGGTTCTGGCCTCGGCAGCCTGCTCGGCTGTGCAGAGGGCAGGCTGGAGGCACTAGTGAGTTAATGCCCTGGAGGCCGCTCTCAGCTGAGACAGGTTTGAGGGGGATAAATACCCCAGCCCCAGGCCCTAAGGCAGGGTGACTCAGAGGTGGGCCATGCTGCCTCCCAGCAGGACCGAGCTCCGGGTCCTCACCGTCGACAATAAAATCCGTACGTGTTACCCTTACTCACGAGGTGTTTCTTAGGCATCCTGGTCTCAGAGTCAGCTTCTGGGAGATCCATATGAAGATGCTGTTGTTTCTGTCTCAGCCCTGAGTATGCTGGGTATTCTAAGCGGATCGAGTCAGTGACTCTTCCCACTGGGCGGTCCCAGCTGCCCTGAAGACCCTGTCTCAGTGTGTGTCTCTCTTCCTAAGAGAGGGAAGCTCTGATCGGGCCACCTTGTCACCATCCAGTGTGACAGTATTTCATTCCAAACCAGCAGAGAAGGAGTTTCCATCCATTGCTCCAGCTTCCCCGTGGCCCCGTCTGCAGAAGGTTCTGACAGGCAAGCTCTTAGCCTTGTCCCCAAAAGCGGATTCTGCTCCTGAAATGCCAGGCTTCCCGGGGCAGACATCATCAATCAATCAATCGCAGCCTGACTTCCTCGGTGCATCTTTTCCGGAAGGCACTCTGGGCAGGTGCCATCTATCGACGGCCGGGATCTGGCACTCATGATTAAACTCATTACATGGGGGGGGGGGGGGAGCACCCCCGACCCAAAGCTGAGCAAGTGGAAACAATGGTAAATACAGCAGTCAAAGCACGCCAGCACAAGTGACAAACGGAGAAAGCGCCATCTCGGAGGTGTGGGGGGAGGGGGAGGGTTGCAATTTTCTCTTTCTCCTTTGCGCGGCCTCCACACTGTCCTGTTTACTGAGCACCTATGATATGCCAGGCCTGTGTCACGGGTGCGATGATGATCAAGACAGAGGTGTCGTTGCCTCATTTGGAAGGTAACTGCAACCCAACGTGCCAAGGCAGGGATGGGGCCCGAGGGAACGTGCCAGGATTAGGACTCAGCGAACCTGAGCTTTTTCGTGACACCTGTCGCTGTCAGGATGCTGTCGTGGTCTGTTAGATTGTGCCCAATGGCCCTCTCAGCACCCTTTCTCCCACTTAGACTACAGACTCTGTTTTCTGTCTCCCGCCACATACCCAGAGCCTAGAACAACACCTGGCACCTGGCAAGTGGTCAGTCAATCCTCCTTCCTGAGGCAGGTCCATTCCGAGTCATTAGAAGTGGGAGGGCGGGCCTGTGGGTGGAGACGGCGCAAGAGATGGAGGGGGCAGGGCTTGTAAATTACACGACGGAGTTGCCACTTGGTCCTGAAGACGGTGAGGAACCTGCTGAAGGTTTTCAATAATAAAGCAAAAGAAAGACACACAAAATAGTTTAGTCTTTGCAGATAAGCACAAAAAGGAGCCACGCCCTCTGGTCTCTGGTTATTAGCTGCTCTGTTCTGAGCGGGGCTCAATTTTTGGTTCCCACGGAGGCTGCAGTCCCTGAGAGTTGCCATCGAAAGCACAGGACGGGGCACACGGACGCAGCCTCTTGGTGGATGGGTTTGTGCTCCTGCCGGGTCGATATGTGCCACACGATTTGTCTTTAACTGCAGGGTCTCCTCGATTGTTCTTCTTCGAGGGTTCCCTATGCAGCGAGGCAGCGAAGAGCTGAAGCCAAAGGTGCCACTTTCTCTCTGTGAGGCTCAAGCTGCTGGACCCCACGGAGCCTCAAAATTCTCCTTGATGAAGTGAGGTCGCTAACAAGGACCTCCCCGAGAGCAGCCGTGAGGACCAGGGTGTCTGACACATACTGAGCGCTTGTTATCCAAGGTCACACTGACGATGGTGACGATAAGAGATTGGAGCTGGCAGAGATCTTGTTTTGCAGGGGAAGAGGGAAACCGAGGCCCAGAATGGGAAGTGACTGGCTCGAGGTCACACGGAGAATCACTCGCCGAGCTGGAATCCCAGGGAAGTTCTCAAGAGCCAATTCACATTCTCTTTCCTCTCAGGCTGCAGTTCCCAAACTGTGCACCGAGGCACCCTGGGGTTCCTGAGCGGACTCAGGAACGCCACAAGATATGTTTAATGATCGAGGTACTCACAGCGAGACTCAGCCGCACTCGAACATCCCGTGAACTGGCTTGAGGTCATTCACTGTTCCGGCGTCAGAGCACAGCACATTCCTGAGGATGATGTCATATCTTTGTGACCCAGGGTTTTCGGCAGTCGCTGTGATAAAAAGCGAGGTGTGTGCCAAAATCAACGCGAAGCAGGAAGTGCCGGTGGCGGGGTGCAGTCGGATCCTGAGGTTTCAGAAGCTGTGCAGAGCCCAATGGGTGCTCGCTTCTCAATAGCAAGTAACCGGGCTCCTCTAAGGCTGAGAGAAAAATATTATTTTTCTACCAACTTAGGTGGATTATTTTTTCAAGCAGCGACTAAGTTGTTAGGACATAAATACTTCTTAATTTTACGCCTAAATCCCTGATAAACAGGACCCCGAAGGATTTCTTTCGGAGAAATAATTTCAGAACTCTAAGGGTGCTGGGAACCCAGAAAGTTTGGGAATCTCTGCGCCGTGAGGTGAGCTCGCCGCTTGGCAGGAAGGAGGCGGGGAGCTCGGAGCCTGGAGGCTGAAGGGAGGTGGGAGGGAGAGAAGTTAACGTCTTACAAACAAGACAGAGCAGACACAGGAAACCCCATCTCTCAGCGGCCGCCAAGTGATTGTTTATTTAGAACCAGCGGTGTGAGTACATAGGAAGCCGTGTCCTCTCCGTTCCCCAGCAAGACGGGCCACTCATTCATTCGGCAAATGCAGACTCGGTGTTTACTCTGTGTCCGACGCTGTGCTGATACAGTGATAAATGAGCCACGGTCTCTGTCTTCAAAAGCAGGAGAGAGAAGACATGAAAAAGGATCAGAGGCAGGAAGAACGGTGGCACTGTTCCTATTTTTACAAATAAAGCTCTGAGGAGTCCTGGCTCAGAGAGGTTAAGTAAATGACCAAGAGTCACACAGCATGGAAGAAGCTAGATCATAACTCACCTCCACGAAAGCTGTGCGTGGGCAGTCATGATCTAATCTGAGAGCTCAAACACTGGCAAGTGAAGTAATATTTGGAGGCACGTTTTGACATTGCTTAAGAAGGGTATGGACAGGGTGGTACTGGCACAAGGATAGACCTATAGATCAATGGAATAGAATTGAGAGTCCAGAAATAAACATCTATGGTCAACTGATTACTGAGAACGATGTCAAGACTATTAAATGGGGGAAAGTAACCTTTGCAATAAATGATGCTAAGGACAAATGGATCCATACACAAAAGAACAAAACTTGCTCCAGATGAATCATAGATCTAAACATCAGACTTAAAATTAGGAAACTCCTAGAAAGAAAATACAGGAGTAAGTCTTCATCACCCTGGATTAGGCACTAGTTTCTTAGATGTGACACCAAAAGCACAAGGGACAAAGAAAAAAATAGACTCATTGGACTCCATCAAAATTAGAAACTTTTATGGCACAAATGACACCATCAAGAAAGTGAAAGGGTGGTGACGGATGTTAATTAGACTTATCTTGGGGATCATTTCACAATGTACACAAACGTGGAATCATTATGTTGTGCACCTGAAACTAACATAATGTTATGTGTCGATTACACCTCAATTAAAAAAAAAGAAATGCAACAGAAAAAATAAAGTGAAAAATAATCCACACAATGGGAGAACTTATTTGCAAATTGTATGTAATGAGGAACTTGTATGTAGAATAGAGAAACATGCTTAAAATTCAATAATAAAAAGACAAAATAACCCAGTTGAAAAATGAGCAAAGGATTTGACTAGGCATTTCCCCAAAGAACCTGTAGAAACGGCTAGCAAGAACACGAAAAGATACTCAGCATTCTTAGTCATTAGGAAAATATGAACGAAAACCACTAGGATGACGATGATCGAAAAGACAGACAGTCACCAGCATCGGCGAGGATGCAGAGAAACCCAAACCCTCCTCCACTGCTGGTGGGAACGTAAAATGACACGACCCTTTGCTAAGCGGTCTAGCAGCTCCTCAAAATGTCAAACACAGAGTCCCTGCACGGTCCGGCAATTTCACTCCTAGACATACGCTCAACAGAAATGAGGACCTATTGTCCACCCAAAAAAATTTGCTTGATGTTCAAAGCAGCACTTTTCACAACAGCCAAAATGTGGACACCGCTCAACTGTTCATCAACTGACAAACTGACAGCCAATATGTAGTCCATCTATAGGATGGAATATCACTCAGTGATAAAAAGGAATGAGGTATCGACAAATGTTACACTGTGGATAACTTTAGTTATGCTAAGTGCAAGAAGCTAGTCGCAAAGGCTGCATAAGGCATGATTCCATTTACATGAAATGTCCAGAACTGGCAAATCTACAGAGAAAGGCATGGATCAGGGTTTGCCAGGGGCTGGCGTTGGGATAAGTGGGGAGCAACTGCTAACGGCTGGGGGGTTTCTTTGTGGGGTGATACAATCTCCTATGACTAGATTTTGGTGATGGTTGCACAACTCTGTGAATGTGCTAAAACCGTGGAGTGGTATGCTTTAAATGGGTGAATTTTATGGAATTTTAAATGTATCTCAATAGAGCTATCTGACAATTAAAAAAAATTAAAGTTATTTAAAAATAAAAATAAAATAAAAAGAGAGTGGTGAGGTGGCTGGACTTGCAACTGTGGAAGGAGGCAGGGGCAAGAATCAAGGAGTCTGGAGTCTTCTGAGGCCAATGGGGAGCTATAGAAACTTTCAGGCAGGGAGACGCAAAGTTAGGGACCCGGGAAGAGGCTCCCGTGGAAACCTGGGACAGATGATCAGACCTGATTTAGGACAGTATTGGAGGAGCGGGTCGGGGGGGATGCGAGAGGATCTGAGAGAGCTTTAGCAAGTAGCCTTAGGTTCCAGTGGCCCACAGCGGTGACCCCATAGCAGTGTCCTTTCCGTCCTGCCTCACTTCCCCACTCCCATACAGGTGCCTCCTGGGGCGGCCCACGTGCCCAGCAGTCCTTGTCTCAGGGCCAGACAGGCGTCTCCTCCACACCAGGCACTAGACACTGCAGATAGGTCGGCGGACAAATCGGTGAGGTGTGGTCCTCTTGGGCTCCCAGGATTGCAGAGCAGAAAGACAGCAACAACACACGACGGTGTACAGACGTGCCTGCCCCAACCAAGCCCAGCTCCTCATGCCCTGTTGCTTGCAACCAGCATCTTCCTCCTTCCTTTGTCCCAGCTCAGTTTGCCTGAACCTCACTAATCCCACTGACCCCCAAGATTCCTGGCGGCAGCCCCACCTCTGGCGTCTGACAGCTTGACCAGGACAAAGGCAGCGGCCACCATGTTGGACAGAAGCTGATGTGGAAACCAGGGGAGCACCCAGGAGCCAACTCAGCTCGGCGGGGGGTAGAGACAGGAGATTTTCCTCCATCCACCCATCCTTCAGAGCCCTCCTTCGCCTCCCCACGCCCGGGCTCCAGGATAAAGAGATTAAGTCATTTGCTGCCGGGACCTGGATGTGGCAGTAACATATAATCACAAACATAAACAGTTTTATATGGTAATTAATGAATTCTGCCTATTTTTTTTTTATCAGTGCAACGCAGACCGAAGATTATTTTCTGCTTGATATAATTCTAATTTTGATCCATTCTCCCCCTCACCTCCTCCCAGCTTCGGGCCCCGGGTGATAATTTGGGGTATGACAGAATCGAGGCCTCTTTTTTCAGGTCTTAGATGATGTGGATTCCACTGTCGTCCATCGGCTGCTGACACGCCGTCCCGTGTTGCGTCAACTATCCCAATGGTACCCACCCACCACTGCGCGGGCAGCCCCGGCCAGGCCGCCACCGCGTCTTGTCTGGATTTCAGCAGCGCCTTCTCCACTGGGCTCCTGGACTTGAGGAGCATCCTTTTGGCTGGGCCCAAATTGTTCCTTTCAAAAACTTGAGTCTTCCTGCCTACCTGTTCCCTCCCGAGGTGATCATTGTCTGGCTAAACGACACCACTATGTCCACAAGGCATAAACTAGGAACCTAGAAGTCTGCCTGTTACCACATCTTATCCCGTCTACTCCCCAGGTGGCCCCGCGGACATGCACGGATCCTCATCTACTCCACTATATGCTGTTTCTAGGTCACCTTCGCTCCCTCGGTGGCTGAAGATGCTTCCTCTCTTGTGTCCGCTCTCTCTCCCCACAACTGATACCCACTGCTCTCCATCCGGCAGCCAGAATGATCTTTCAAGACGTAAGTCAAATCGTGAATGCCTTTCCACTGCACTTAGGAAAAATATCCAGATTTCTTGGTATGACACTGCCTGGCCTGGCCTCCATCCTGCACCAGCCTCACCTTCGCCCGTTATCCTCCAGGCTGCTGGCCTCCCTTCTGCTTCACCCCAGGGCCTTTGCACCTGCTGGCTCTCCTGCTTCCAACACTGTTCCCACCCATCTTGGTGGAGGCAACTCCTGCATCTCAGTCTCATCTTTGTCCAAACATTGGTTCCCAGCAAGACCTCCTCTGACCACCTTCACCAGAGCAAAGTCGTTCCCCGTTCATCCCAGTGCATCTCTCTGTCTGACTTTCTTTGCAGCCCTTATCTAAAATGATCGCATCATGCGTGTATTTACTTGTTTACAGCCTGAATCCTCCTGCGAGAATGTGCCCCCCACGAGGGCAGGGGTTCTGCCTGATGTCTTCAGCACTCCATCTTCAGGGCCTGGCACACAGTAGGTGCTCAACAAACAATTGCCAAGTGAGCGAGTGAACAGCATCTTTCACGGTTCCCTGAGAAGCCTTTCCTGAGCGGCTCCTGGGCTCCTTCACTCCCGCGATTACAATTATATATTTATGAGATAATCAGCAATGGAGAAGTTCCCCGTAATAGTAACTGGAGCTTAACATACAAATAAACGGAACACCATTAAGGACGTTTCGTGGCCACTGGGGTGGATCAACCGAGCTAATCGCCCAGCTCCCAGCAATTAAGTCAATTAACCATTTAGACATATGCTGAGCCATCTCCCGGCTCGAATTTCCTGGGGGCATCTGTGAAATTTGTGCAACTTATTTATGGTGTAAGCTTCTGATCCTCGTTACTGGGATGACTGGGGAAGCAAGCGAGGGGGCTGGTTAAGTACAGGAAAAGGAAGTGTTGCAGCAAGTGTGGCAGATGCGAGAAGCTGTGTGTCTCGCTCCACGGGTGTTTTCCACTCCTTCCTTCCCTGGGTGCTCAAAGGATGGGAGATGTGGCAATTTCTTTCCTTGACTTAGTCCCTTAGCATGTTTGGGGCTGTTTTAACATCAAGGTGAGTCACTGAGGGAAAGAAGAGAGGAGAGAAATGGGCGCGGGTTAATTCCTTGAGACGCAGACTCAGTCCTGGGTTCGAATCCTGCTGCCACCCAGTAGCTGAGCCCAGATTTCCCCATCTGGGGAGTGGGGCATCACAGAGCCTGCCTCATAAGCTCGTGTGAGCGTTAAAGTGGTGCCCGACACAGCTGCTAAATCAATGGCACTTATGATCGTTATCATTATTATTGAAAGGCTACGGAGGGGGCAGTAGAAAGAACACGGATGGAGGAGTCACACACCTGGTTGGGAGCCGAGCTCTTCCCAATGCTTTGTTGTCTCATGCAGCCAACTTCCCCTCTCTGGGCCTCCGTGTGCTCCTCTGGAAACGGGGCTAACCATGCCATGGGGGGAGTTTAAGATCAAGCGGGTCTGATGCTTGAAACGCCCTGGCTGCTGGTCCTCCTCACCCCGTGGGGTTCCTCCTCGCATTTGCACAAGAAGGAATGAAAAGGACTTGCCCCAAGTCACAGAGCAGCTTCCACACACGGAGCACAGTCTCTGACTCTGATTTCAGAGCAGCTTCCAGCTCGCCTTGCGGAGGCACTTCACGATCCTGTAAAACAAAGCCATCCTTTCAAGAAGAGAGATGCTCCTGGAGACAATTATCATGTATTGATCGGATGTTTTCTCTTTCCCCAAACACTGCACAAAGCCATTCACAGATATTATGTAATTTAAACCTTACAAAGAAATTCTGGGAGCTGTATTTTATGGACAAAGGGAGGGCTCAGAGAGGGCAGGTCACTCGCTCCAGGTAACACAGCCAGGAACTGGCACAGTTGGGATTTGAACCAGGTTCTGGCTGAGTCCGATGCTTTTTCCCATTGTGCTCCCCTGCCCGTGGCATGCGTGCTCTGATTTTGCTCCACACAGTGCTCCAGTTTGTGAGGAAACGAAGCATCTCAATTTCAAGATTAATCAATGGCTTTTGGAGGGGGTCCGTTACCACCCTCCCCCCGCCCCCAGCCCCAGCTGTCACCCTCCTTCCCTCGTCGTCTTCCTTCCACCCCACGGGCTCCCAGAAGGCAGCGGGTCCTTGGCTGAGGATGGAGAACAGCCAGATGAACAGGGCTCCTGAGACAGAGACGGAACCTCCACATCAGAGACGGCCTCGACTCGCTGTGTCCAAGGAGCCACGATGGCCCTGCCAACATCCGGGCCTTCAGGCTCGGCTCAGCAGCAGGCCTGCGTGGGATTTTGGAAAGCACGGAAAACAGACATCTCTGCATCGAAAACACAGCTCTGATCTTCTGAGGCCCGAGTGGCAGGGTTGCCCGAGACCGCTTCTTCCTGGCATCAGCCAACACCAGCCGGTGCCAGAAAGTGGAAGGAAAAAATCCCCAGCTGCGAGCGTTGCTCAGGCTCCAGTGAGGGCCCAGGCACTGGTTGCTGACTACTGGCTCACTTCGACATCGAGGTCGGGTAGAGGGGCATTCCCCTACCTCCTCCGTCTGGACAGTGCTTTACAGTT
The DNA here is from genome assembly GCF_021613505.1 of Equus quagga. Lineage (NCBI taxonomy): Eukaryota > Metazoa > Chordata > Mammalia > Perissodactyla > Equidae > Equus > Equus quagga. The sequence goes on from NC_060281.1 coordinate 84,075,526, forward strand.
TGCAAACCTTCTCATTCGGATGCAATATACTTCATTCAGGAAAGTCATAATAACAATTACATATGTGCATATATATATATTTTTCACACACGTGTACACATCTATATGTCTACTGCTTTATGGACCTATCTTTATGCAGATTCTCACAGCTTCTGGCTTATAAGTTAACAGACACGAGAACAGTCAGGCGCTAATAGAGAGAAGGACTGGATGCCAGGGCAGGGGTGGGTCAACTTTGGTATGTGCAAGAATTATCTGGGAAATTGATCAAAAATGTAGATTACTGGCCCCAAGTCCAGAGCTTTCAATTCAGTAGTTCTAGGTGGAGGCTTGGAAATCGATACGTTAAAAATGCCGCTGAATGGTACTTTTTATACTGGCTACTTTCATGCGATGTAAATTTCACTTCAATTTTTAAAAAATCGCCCCAGTGGATCACTTGCCACCGACTGGAACGTTAGGCAAGGCTTTCTATGGAAGATGCTATCTAAATGTTCATGGAGAAGTCCAGGCGGGCAAGGCAGGGAAGGGCGTTCCAGGCAGAAGGCACAGCGTGGGGACAGTTTGGAGCAAGAGACAATACGGGAATGAGGAGAACTATGGGCATTGATGGGGGACAGGTGCATGGACACAGGGGGCTTCCCCGGCCAGGCTGAGCTGTTGCGTGTCACCCCGATGGCCCTGTAAGTCCTTGGTGTGTGTTGGATGAGGCTGTGTTTGGGAACAATCCCCAGCTGACCCATGGGGACTGGGTTGGGTGAGCAGACAATTTGCCACGAGACTTTGAAGCTAATTCTAGTGAAATAAAAAGTCATAAGTTAAATAAAGCAGAAATTCACAGAAAAAAGGGAACACTTCCCTAAACCATGCTCTTTTGGAGGTGTTTGTAATATACGTACTTACATTAGTTCCATAAGTTAGATCACAATGTATCTGCTTTTGCTCTGTTAACAATTGAACAGGACATGGTCCGTAACACTGCACTATGTTATACTGCCTTACTCTTTTAAATGGCTGCATAGTATTCTAGTACATGGATAGATTAGGTTGAAGTTGTACATATGCCACCATTTAGCCATTTTGGTTTACTGAACAATTCTTTTCTTGACGAGTAATTAGATTGTTTCCAATCTTTTTGTACCCTATTGTTAACAATCACGCAATGATCTTCTTTGAAAATGTATCTCTAAGCACCTGTCATGTCTTGCTCAAAGGGAGATTTCTGACAATAAAATTACTGGGTCAGGGGCTGACCCGGTGGCGCAGTGGTTAAGTTCACACCTTCCACTTCTGGCAGCCCGGGGTTCGCCGGTTGGGATCCCGGATGCGGACATGGCACCGCTTGGCATGCCATGCTGTGGTAGGCGTCCCACGTATAAAGTAGAGGAAGATGCGCACAGATGTTAGCTCAGGGCCAGTCTTCCTCAGCAAAAAAGAGGAGGATTGGCAGCAGATGTTAGCTCAGGGCTAATCTTCCTCAAAAATAAATAAATAAATAAATAATTACTAGGTCAAAGGGTGGACATATTTAAAATTTTGATGGGGACTGTTAAATGTTTTCTAAGAAAAAAAAGTCACCCGTTTACACTCCCAGTGAGAGGAAACTGATACAAGAATATTGTGTCAAAACTGTATCTCTCAACACACACAAAGGTGCTACATAACAAAGCCCTCGACATCTCAAGGCACACAACAGAAAGCATTTACTCTCCTGCTCTATCAAGGTGGAACCCAGGATGTTCAAGACTGTCTGTTTTGCAACATCCTCACAAGCAGTGTGTGTTCTCATTAAAGAAAGATGTGCTGATTTGACCATTTAAAACTATATTTGTTCATGTAAATTGCATTTCTCTTATGGAGAGTGAAATTTACCTTCTCTTATGTGCTTATCTGGCCATCGCGATGCCTGCTTTGATTAATTTCACATTCATATATTTGGTTCATTTTTTTCTATTTACTTTTGTTTCTTGTTTTCTTAATAGTATCCAAGAGCTCTTAATATCACGTGTCTATCAACCCTCTGCCTGGTGTGTATGAAGCAAATAATTTTTCCCAGTGTATTATATGTCTTTTATCTTTTAAACCTGTAAGTATTTTCATTTTTATGGAGCTTAATCAATTTACGTTTTCTTTTATAGCTTATTATTTTGTTTCTATACTTAGAAATATCCTGACTACTTGAAGCCATAAATTGCTAACCCACATTTTCATCTGGAGGTCATAGAGTTTTATGTTCTCCAATCCATCGGGAATTGATTTTGCTGAACGGTTGTGAACTAACAATTTAACTCTATTTTTGGTCTCTAAAGGTTAAACAATTGTCCTGGTGTCATTTGTGGAATCATTTTTTCCCCAACTGAGTTGAAATGCCACCTTTATTACACGCAGATTTTTACAAATCCTCAGGTCTGTTTCTAGACTGCCTTACGTCTAAAATTAATAAGCCAAAATGCCTCTAATCCTTCCATCAATTGCATTTCCTGGGTCTCAGCTCTGCTTCTGAGGAAGGCCTTTCCTGTGTTTTCATTCATTCATTCATCGATGCAGACACCCACCCATTCATTCGTGCACTCATTCACTCACTTTGACTCATTCACATTCGTTCTAAACAGGGATGTGGCTCTGAGAATTAATGACACACAAACAGCTCGTGTGTGCTTTCTGTACCAGGCACCCGGCTGTGCAGGTTGCCCTTATTGACTTCTCCCAACAGCCCTACAAAGTAGGTACTCTTTTTAGCCCCACATGACAGATGAGGAAACTGAGGCTCACAGAGGCTGGCTCACTTGCCCACCGTCCCTAGACAGTAAGCGCCAGAGGAGAAATTCAAACCCGGGTCAGCCCAATGCTCGTTTCAGCTCCAATGCTGCTGCTTCCTGTGTGTAACAAGTGCCCCCATTTATTGAGCATCTGCTCTGTGCTGAGAACTGTGCCAGGCCGTGCAAATCCCCAGGTGGCCCAGACTCTGCCCCCGTGCAGAGTGACCTGATGGTGGCGGCAGGTCACTGAACAGACCATTACCATCCAGTATGACTGAGGCCAAAATACGCTGGTGAAGTGGGAACCCTGGGAAGAGTTTCTCTGGCAGAGCAAAGGCTCCTGGCCTCTGGGAAGATGATGTCGCTGTCGGCCTCGCAAATTAAACAGCCCTTTTGCAGGTGCCACCTAAAGGTCCAGAGCTAGAATTTTCTGGCCTTCTCTCCCTTCCATCTGCACTTCAGATGCAGCTACCACGCCGGGGAAGAAGGACCCTGGACGGCCTTCAGGGGAGAGAATGTAGGCAATGAGAGAAAAAGGAAAAAAAAATCAACACCCTTCAAATCGGCCTTCTGGGCCCCATAGCTTCTGAAAACCTCGCCATCTGTCCACATAAGCATGTTCCAAAGTTTTAAGTACCTCTTCTCATGAACTCTGTTAAAGTTAAGCTGGCCTCGTAATATATGGGGGGAAATCTGCTATAAATAGAGGTAAATAGAGATTGTAAAGATAAATAACAATGCCGGTATGTGGGGACTGATAATGCGCTCTATTTATGGCCTGGCTCTAAAAAGGGATGGCCAGCAAACCTGCGTCTTTAATGACTTACTTTCGCCCTGGCAGCCTGCGTTCCCCGTTAGGGTGCTAAAGATTCAGTGACACAAAAAGCTTACAGATAATTAAATATTGATTTTTGTTTTCTAATCCCATATAAAAATTGTCCTGGGTCTCCCAATGGTGGTTTTATCTCACCAGGACATGGGGAGAGGGGAGGGTGTCTGTTAACCCTCTTTGCACCCCGGTCATGTGACACTGGGGTGTCGCTGAGACCCGGCGGGGAGTGGCCGGGGCTGGCTTGTCGTCCGGCACCCGACCTCTGTAGTCACGCCGGGCTCTGTGCTCAGAAGCCCCGAGCTTTGTTTTATGCTCTGCTAATAGGCACCCTCTTGAAATTCCTAATAATTTTTGCACAAGAGGGTCCTGCCTTTTCGTTTTGTGCTAGCCCCCCATTATGCAGCTTGCCCAGGGGGCAGCGAGTTCTGGACCCTCCGCAGCCCCCCGGCTGCCCAGTACCCTCTCTTTTTCTCCTGCTCCGAATCTTGCCAGCCGTGCCAGAAACTTCAAATCTGGGAAGAGGGCCAGAGAGAAATTTGTGAGGGGAACAGTTCCCCCAGCCTCTGTTCCCTTCTCTCTCTCTTTCTTTAAAAAAAAAAAAAGCACCTCATTGTCATTTTGTGTCTGGAGTGCGGCGCGGGACATCTGGCAATGTGGCAGAGTTTCTGGCTGGCTGGCTGGGAGGGGGTGGCGGCCACGGCCAGGCTGGGCTGCGGGCTCTGACAGCACACAGCATCTGAGAGGGGAGAGAGTCCGATTCCGAGGGACCCTGAGCCAAATCCTGCCATGTGTTTGCTTCGTGGCCTTGGGCAAGTGAAAAACCCCTTTATGCCTCAGTTTTCTCATCTGCAAAATGGAGATATTAATTCTGGCCCCTCTCCCTCCCTTGGCAAGACTGCTGGGGAGGGCCCAAGTTTTAAAAAGATGAGGATCTGCAAAACAGTAAGAACAATAGCTAATGCTAACCTATTGCTTACACGTATCAGGTGCTTTACCGAAGTGCTGTATAGATGATAACAAATGCATGCTTGCTAAACACTTTGTATATTCTAATTCCTTTAAACTCACAATAACCTCATGGGGTGGGTCTATGAAAAACATCCTCATTTTACAGATGGGGAAATTAGGCACAGAGAAGTTAATTAACTCCGCCAAGGTTGCACAGCCGGTAAACAGCAGAGCAGGAGTTTGAGTCCTGCACTCTGTCCGCAGAGTCCTTGCTCCTGACCACTGTGCAGGACTGGGTCTAGTCCCTTTGATGCCTCCTACTATGTGAAGGGCCCACCAGGTCAAAAGTGGCCCACAGAGCATTTTTGATTGATATTTCTACACAGAGTCAGCCTGCCCTGCATTTGAAGTTTGAATCAGTGGCCAATATTGACAAAGAATCTCAAGCTTTTTACGTTAAAGCATAGATTTCCAGCATCTCTTCGATGCTCTGGCAATGATGGGCTCCTGGATCTACATGGCAAAGATCCTCCATCTGCCACAGTCCCTACCTCTCCCTATTGTCTCCCTGGCACTAACACTCAGAGTTCATTTCCCATTAGTTCATGGCATGTGCCCACTGCCCTCACATACATCCCCTGCCTACCCCCGGAGGGATCTCAAGCTTTCGGTCTTTTCCTGGGGCGGCAAGGATCTGCTTACGGAGACAGGTAGCTCCCTCTCTGTGGCTTTATAGGCAGTGTCCCCTCTGTGGGTGACACCAATGTGGAAGGAACAATTAACTTTACAGGTGGAGGGGGTGGCACAAGGGACTCCAGAAGTGGGTCCAGCCCCTGAAATGAGCTTGGAGCCCCGGGGTGCCCGTAAACTTTGGGCTTCCATGGTCCTCAATTTTAGTAATTCCAAAGAGCTACGATTGAAGGATATCAAATTGAGAAAACAAAAACCCTGCAGTTTTCTGAAGATCTTCTGAGATCCACGAAATTCTGAGATCCAAGCACTTTAAAATCCTGAGACCACCAAATTCTGATATTCCATGCCTCCGGAATTCACACTCTTTATCGCAAAGACTCTCGGACACTAAAATCTCAAGATTCAAGTTTTCTCGCTTCCTAGAAAATGTGATGCTGCGAAGGAAGAGGGCTAGAATGCTGTGGCTCCCCAGTGTTGAGAGCTCACGACTCCGTGGCCTGGTAAGTGCCAGCTGGGAAAAGGCAGAGAGTTGACGGAACACCAGAGACGAGTGAGGCCGTCTGGCTGAGGTCCTCTCACAAGCTGGGGTTGGCAGTTTTCCTCCACCATTTAATCTGCTGTGACTGTTCCTTCATTTTCCTATTGAAATCGATGCCACCAAAACAGAGATGTGGAAGTCTGTATCTCATTTTGACGAAGCCAATATGTAAACATCCAGAGGTAAGAAACAAGCTTTAGGGCTGGTATATTTGTTAGGCTGCCTTCAGCCGGAAGGGGGAGCCCATGAGCACAGCATGGAAGTGTCATGGTACCCGTGAGTCAGACCAATGGGACACAGGTGTTCAGTTCACTCTTAACGTGCAGGTAAGTCTTCCCAATGCCCTTTGACCCGGCAGGGCTGGACCACAGAAGCAGGTGGCTAGGGACAGAGCACCAGGCCGGAGAGGGAGAAGGTGGCAGGGCCAAAGTAAGCGTAAAAGAAGCCATTTCAGAGTGTGAAGGGCAGACATTCTGCACAGCGTCTCGAAGGGAGCAAACCTCACCAGCCACGTCATTGCAAATATCTCAAAGTGTGGTGCCAACTCTAGGCAATTGCATCTATAAACAGAGACTTTTCTCTGAAAATCAAAAAACGGGATTCAGACACCAGGATGCCACAGCCGGCACAGAAAACAGGAGTCAAAACAAGAGGTTCTCACTCTGTGTACCATCGACACTGGGGGCCAGACCACTCTTTGTCGTGGGGGACCGCCCCGTACGCTGTGGGGCGTCGAGCAACATCCCCGCCCCCTGGATCTCTAGCCGCCAGATGCTGAGGGCACTCTCGCCTCCCCCAACCCCCAATTTTGACAATCGAAAATGTCTTCAGACTTTGCCACATGCAGAAATTGGGCAAAAGATTCCAGATTGCCCCAGAATAGAGCCTGTGACTCTTAGCCACACCCAGATTAGGATTTCCATCAATGCCTCAACATGGACATAATTAGCAATTTATATCAGAAGTCTACTGGGTGCCACTTGGAGATTGTTGTGTGTAATTACGCTGAAATTATCAGAAGAGTTCTCTTCCCAGGGACGGGATCCAATTGTTCTTAAAGAATTCTTCGTGGTGACTTCATTAAAGTCTCACTTAAAGAATTCCTTCAGGGACTAGAGTGGATCCGAGTACGCAAAGTGGGTTCTTTTGAGCAAAAATAAATATAAAGCTACCTGTATGGGAGACTGCACTAAATAGATGGATTTCTCTTTGAAGATTCCATATGGCAAGATAGTAGAATGCTTGATAAATAATACAGACTCTTTTGACATGAGATAAATTAACAAGCAGTTCTCATGAACCATGTCTCAGAGACGGGGCCTACCCTCCAGGGCAAGGTTGGAAAACAGGCCCCATTTTTACCTGCCAACTCTGAGCCATGAATTGTGCTGTCCTGAAGCATGGTGTTAAGAAGGATTCTGAGGGTGTGTCTATGCTCAGGAGAAATGTGACTGACTGAGGATGAGTGTTTCAGATACGCTGACACCCTAGAGGCCAGAAGTTCACCTCCTCCAGGCAGTATCCTGATTACGCTGGTAGCAGAGGGATCATTTCATGCGGCCGGCCCCATGGGTGAGTGGTTAAGTCTGTGCTCCACTTTGTCAGCCGGGGTTTCACTGGTTTGGATCCTGGGCATGGACCTACAGGTTCATCAAGCCATGCTGTGACGGCATCCCACAGAGAAAAACTAGAAGGACCTACAACTAGAATATACAACTATGTACTGGGACTTTGGGGAGGAAAAAAAAACAAGAGGAAGATAGGCAACAGATGTTAGCTCAGGGCCAATCTTCCTCACCAAAAAAGAAAAAAGAAAGAAAAGAAAGAAAGATCATTTCAGCTACCAAGTGGAGGCTGGATTAGAAAGAGACTCAGAGTAAGAAGCAGACACCATACCAGGTATTCTAGCAGAGAGAATTCAATAGAGGGAATTCCTCACTCTGGTGTCAACAAACTGGAAAGTCAAAAAAGAGGGACGCAGGAAATGCAGAGGCAGTGACCTCAGTAAGCAGCCACCACCCTTGGGCTCAGGGAGCAAAGGGAGAAGTTGAAAAAACCCCAAAATTTGGAGGAAGGACCAGGACTCCACTAGTGCTGTGCAAGAGCTCTGGGGAGGAACCACGCAGAGCTTGCGCGCAGACCTCGCGAGAGGGGATAGGAGAGGCCGGTTATCACAGTGACAAACATCTGCCCTGGAGCCACCTGTCACTGAGGGATGAAGAGCCAGCGTGGCAGTGATGCTGGCGGAAAACTGCCCGCCAACAGCCATCGGCACCGTGATGCTCGCTTGCTCCCTCTATGGGCAGAGGCCAACATGGGCCCAGCAGGCAACGCAGAAACGCGGCCCCAGAACCCACGTTCAGCACAAGATGGCAGAGCAGAGCAGGGCCGGTCTGGAGCGGAGAGCTTAATGGCCCATGCATTTGGGGAGGCTCAGAGAGGTGAGCTGACTCACGAAGGGACACGTCCAGAGCTGGACAAGGGCCACCTGCCTTCCGACCCTGGTCCCCTCTGTCTGGGCTCCCAATTACACACAGATTTGCAAGCTCCTGGCGGAAGAGGGTCATGGCTTTCATTCTAATACTCTGCAGCCCCCGGCTCGCTTTCACATGCCCCAGCCACTTGGAATCACTCCTCTATCTCCTTTTGCCCAAAATAGGTATCTGAGCCATCACTGCTTCCTGCCTCGTGAACAGGGTTATTCCTACCACTCTGGGGATTGCAACCCCCTCGGGTCCAGATCTACTTTGCAAGTTGCTGAGGATGCTCCTGGGCCAGGGTACTCATGGAGGGGTAGCCCCACCCTAGCATCCCCCAAAACATCACAAGAACCTGCATCCTCCCATTGGCCCGCCCAGTTGCACAGGCCGGGGTGGTGTGCACAGACCACGTGACTGTGCATCTTTCTTTTTATTTGGCAAGTTATGTCTCTCCTGAAAGAAGAAGAATTCCCTTTCTGTCTCATCTCGGGGCCCACAGAGAGAGGAGCTGTTGCTTCTCATGCACCCAGCAGAACTCCCCGTGCACGAGCTGAATCCTCCTCTGGAACCTGCGCGCATGTTATGCAGAGACATTACATATTTTACCCAGGAAAAAAGAGAGAGAGAGAGATTTCTTGCAAAGCGCACTTTCTTCTCCTCTTTAGGGCTTCCTTGTGTTGAACCCTTTTGTGAAGACAGAGCGAGTGAAAACCCAGAGAATAAAAGTGGGACTTGATTTTATGCTAATATATGGAAAGAATGTGACGATAGAGTCATAGGTAACACAATGAGCTGAACTTTTTTCTCCCTTTTTATTGAATTATAATGACTGGTTTCCATAGCAATTATTGCATCACCTTGCACATTACCAGCAAGATCTGCCGCACTTTTTCCCAATCATCCTTGTAAACATTTCTACTTTTTTTTTTTTTTACGAGGTTCTAGGGGAAAACACAAGCCCTTTCGGCTTGACAACAATTGGGGAGCATATTTCAGGAGATTAATAAAGCCGGCCGGGGTGTTTTTATTTTCTAACTTTGGTGGTTGCTTTTCCGTCTTCACCCTCACCAGCTGCTTGTCAGCCAGACAAAGAGGGAAGGAGGCGAGCCGGAGGGAATTGAGGTGATGGAGATGAAAAGAGAGGCACAGGGAGGCAGGAGCGAGGGCGGGAGGGACTCGGGACGAGCCCCAGGTTCCACGTGTGTGTCTCTGTGGGTTCTGGAATAGTTGGGAGCAATCCCCTTGGACAGCAAACCACGGGGTTCCCCCACGGGGCTTGATGGAGGCTGGGGGATGTTTCTAGGCTCACAAATGATCAGGTGTGGGGGGCACGCAGAGATATCTCTTTAGTAGCCTTCAAACTGTATGTCTGAGACCCCCAGTTGCTTCTGGGGCGCCGTGAAGGGATAGGAAGGTGGGGTCTCGACCCCCCTCCAGCCCAAAACCTCCACTTCCACCAGCAGCTTCCTTTGAGAAACTTCTCACCTTGGCTTCCCGCATCGTGTTCCATCTCCAGAAAGCCCTCTGCAGCCGACAGCTGTTTTCAGACCCCTCTTTCCAGCTGAGAGATGAAGGAGGTGACACCCAAAGGGGAGCGAATTGGCCACAGCCGCTGCTGTGAGTGAGTTAGGGTGGGGTCAGGGGTGGCGCCCAGCTGGGGGATGCCCGACGTGTCCCCCTGCACCCTGCTGAAGGTCAGCGGCAGAGGTGACTGTCATGGGCTCCCTTTGACAAGATGACTCTTTGCTGGGCTGTGGGGGCCCCACACAGGGGGTTCAGACCTCCCAGCTCAAGAAAGGGGCAGTGGCCACACTGAGAGCCCTGACACCTTGACTTCACTTGCTAAGGGGCCTGCTTGGCCTTCGCCTGTGCACCAGCCCCTGCCCCCAGGGGGTCAGAGGGGAGAGCAGGACTCGGGCGTGGTGGAGAGAGCCCCGCGGTCGGGATCTCGGGCCCTGGAGTCTGGCTGCCGGGCGCCAGCATGGGCCTCTCACGCACTGTGTCTGGGGCCAGTGACTCCCCTTGCTCTGCCTCAGTTTCTCCATCTCTAAAATGGGCTAATGGCAGAACCCAGCCGAGGGGAGGGCATTTGTGCCGATCACAAGGGATGATGCCGGGTGAGTGCTCACACCTAGCAGGTGCCTTCTTGTCCCCCGTGGGCACGCACATACCCCCTGTTCCTGTGGCGTGACCTTGAGCAGGTTCATTAACATCTCAGAGCTCAGGCTTTCCCAGCTGTAAAACAAGAAACGTCCGCTGAGCGGCCTTGAAGTTTGCTCTGAGCTCTGAAATTCAAGGGCCTCTGGATTCTAACAGCATCACGAGAAGGAGGGAAGGACGAGGAGAGAGAGAATATGTCAGAGCAGGCACCTGAAGCGGGAGGGAAAATTCCCTGAGCGACAAGGAGCTCCGAGTTCACCGAGACGCTTCGCCAAGATAAGACGGATGTAACCGATGTTGGAAAGATTGTTATGAGATTAATAAAAGTGATTAAGGGATTAAGCCTTCTCAGAAGAGATAGTGAAGGGACCACCAGTGGGAAAATCCCACTTGCTCTCTGTGCCGGGCCCCTGTCCTGGTTTGGAAGTCTTCCGTCACACGGGCTTCGAACAAATGCTCTCAGCAGAAGCTCAGACAGGGGCCTGGCTTAAGCCCGTCCTAGACTTTGGGAAAGGGCCCCTGGGTGTCATACAGAGAGAGATATTTATACACACACACATGTATATCTATAGTCAAATGACCGAGTTTCTTTCTGGGAATGTCCAGAGAAGTTTCAGGAACGCCTCCAGGCCTGACTTTCCAGTGGGGTTGGGATCAGTCAGTGGGGCTGTCCTACTGAGCGCAGGACTCTGGATGGAGAACCCAGTGGGAAGCGGCCTGGATGGAATCGGGCGTCCTAAGGAAGCGGGGGGCACGTCGAGGGGCGGGGGTTACTCTGGAGCTGAGAGATCCTAGCGACGTCAGCCTGCTCGCTGAGCCTCCACTTTCTCACCTGCAAACCGGGAACTGGGGATTGCTGGGGATCCTCTGCAAAGTGCTTTCCAGCACCCTCACCGGAAGATTCTAGGCTATTCTGTGGTCGCAGCCAGAATAACAAATGGGAACCTGTTCCGACTGCTTATCCTCTGTCAGGCTCCATCTTCTCCAGCTCTGTGAGGTCTCCGTTCCTGAATCTGAAAAGTGGTTAGATATGAGGATGGCATAAAATAAGACAGGAAAGTAGCCTGCGATGGTGCTGGGCCTGTGGCGGATAAAAAAATAAAATAATGTCAGGAGCCAGCCCCTCGCCCCTTCTCAGCCCTACCCTGATGTTGTCGGAACGTCTGTACCCTCCCCGTTGCCTCCTGCCCTCTATCACCTGACACAAACTCCAGAACGGACCATGTGGCAGCCAGCCTCCCAGGGGACCCCAAAGAGCCCCGCTTCCTGGTACTCCCATCCTCCCGAGCCGTCCCAGGAGTGGTCTGTGCGGCCAATAGAAGATGGCAACTGTGATGGCATCTCACTTTTGAGATTTGCTTGTAAAAAGATGATAGTTTCCATCCTGCTCACTCTCTGTCTCTGTCTCTGTCTCTCTCTCTTGGATCTCTCACTCTGGGAACAGCTATACGGGGGGCAGCTCTGCGGGGGGCACACATGGCGAGGAGCTGAAGCCTCCAGCTAACAGCCACTGGGAGGAACTTGGACCCTCCAGCCCCAGTCAAGCCTTCAGAGATGCCGGCCTCGGAAAACAGCTTGACTATAGGCTCATGGGCAACCTTAAGCCAGAACCACCAGTAACGCCCCTCCCGGAATCCTGGCCCTCAGACACTGTGAGACGATAAACACTTGAAGTGTCAGGTCATCTGTCACGTATCGAGAGAAAACTAGTACAGGCGACACAGCCGGCCTCAGATCAGAAGGGAGCTGATGCTAACGGGCCCATTGTACCATAAACGACAAATGTGCTTTGGTGGTTTATTTCACAGAGATAATCTCAGCTGCAGCCCCCTCCCCACTGGACCCCGAAGGCCGTCATCTTGTTTTCAGGATCCGCTCAGCAGTGAATGATAAACTCCATTTTACAGACCAGGACACTGAGGCCTGGAGTTGGAGGGTGGCATGCTCAAAGTCAGATGCGAGGCTGGGCATGACAGTCAGGTCGCCTCACTTGCTGTTTGTACATTCCTTCAACCAATGAGTAGGCATTTATTGAGCACCGACTATGTGCCGGGCTCTGCTCTAGGTTCTCGCCTGCTGTTTGGCTCCCGGGGCGCTCGGGAAAGGATGCTGAGCTGCAGTTCTGGGATCAGTTGTGTGTCCCGCTAGGGTAAAGGGGCAGGAGATAAAGAGCTGGATGTGCAGGCTCTTTGCAATGGCAGAGAGGTCCTCAGACCCTGGGTCCTGCCGGGAGCCCCCAATGGCCGGCCCAGGCGGGGAAGTGCTGACTCAGAGCGGACAGGTACTCAGTCTCCTGGCCTCAGGGAGCTGGGCCCTCCAGCCCCCCTCAGGTGACTCCCCAAGTCCCTCAGCCCCCAAAAGCCACAGCACAGCCCCGCAGCCTCTGCTGGGGGGACAGGGGCGGCCGTCACGATGCCGCTGCTGGCAGCCTCCCAGCAGTTGGGTGGAACCATTTCTGCCAACCCGGCCGCCGGGAGACAGAGGAGGGACGGGCAGGAGTGGGGACAGCCACAGTCACAACACAGCAATGAGTGACTGAGCCCCTGTCGGGCACCCAGCCCAGAGCAGAGCCGTGGGTGCTGGGAGCTGGTTGCTCCTGGAGGGGCCGGGACACCCAGGGATGTTCCAGCAGGGCAGGGAGTCTGTTCGGAGATGGAGGCACTCTTGCCCTCTGCTCCGGGCAGGAACCATCTCACAGGGCAGGTGCGCAGGCTCAGCCATCAGTGTCTCCGGGCTGCTAGGGGTTGGCAGGGGTGCTCCCTGCACTGGGGGCTGAGCCTGGGCACCCAGGGCCCCTTTCCACTGCCCAGCAAGGGAGGCATCCGCTCAGACCTGGGCCCTCAACCTCAGCACTAACGCCGTTCGGGGCCAGATCCCTCTCTGCGGGGGGGCCGTCCTGTTCAGTGTAGGGTGTTTAGCCGAAGCCCTGGCCCCTGCCCATTAGACACCAGCAGCATCCTTGCCCCGGAGCTTTGAAAACCAAACTTGTGTCCTACTGTCCCCTAGGGCGGAGCTTCCCTGCTTGAGAGCCGCTGATGACCCACAGCTCTCTGTCCTTGGGCCTCCAGCCCCCTCCCCTGCGATCACCATATTCGATGCCTCTTGAGGGTGGGACGGCCCACAAGTCCCAGGAGCCAAGAGCACACCAGCTGCTTCGTCTACACCTCGTCGTATCTCCCATCAACACTGGGGCACGCTATGAATGCTGTCTCCGTTCTGTAGAAGAGGAAGTGGAGACTTCGGGAGGTGCCATTCGCATAGGTTCAAGGTGAAGGAGGATTTGAATCCTGTGTTTCTGACTTCCAGCTTGGCCTTTAGAGTGTCTCCTTCTCTGCTGTACACTCAGCGCCTTGTATACAGCAGGTGCTCAATAGCTAGTGTTTTTTTTTTTTTTTTGGCTGAGGAAGACTGGCCCTGAGCTAACATCTGTCCTCATCTTCCTCTACTTTATATGTGGGATGTGTATCACAGCATAACTTTGCCAAGCAGTGCCATGTCTGCACCCAGGATCCGAACTGGTGAACCCCCCGGGCTGCCAAAGTGGAACGTGTGCACTTAACTGCTGTGCCACCGGGCTCAATAACTAGTTTTTGAATACAGGAATGAATGACTGAAGGAACAGAGTTTCTCCTGACCCATGTTGGGCAGAATGCCCCAAGCGTGGGGAGCTGTGGGCTGTGATCTGAGCTGGGACAAGTTGGCTGCTGGACAAGGGGGTGCTGGGGGCTGAGGGGTCACCACACGCAGGCCGGACCACCCTGGGATGCATCATGCATGGAGGAGGGAAAAGGAACAGAGGGTCACCTTTGGCCTCCATCCTGTCCCGTTGCTCCAGCCCCCACGCTGGCCTCCCTGCCTCCGGCCCCTCTCATCCGTCTTTGTCTCGGCAGCCAGAGCCTCCCCCGACAGGCTAAGCCAACCGCCTCGTGTCTCGTGTGCAAGCCTGCTGTGGCTCCCGGGGACTGAAGAGCCGAGTCTTCCGTCTGTTTTGGGATTGCTTCCTATGCTGGTCCAGGCCAACCTAAAACCATCAAAAGAAGGACCATAAGGAAAGTGTGCGAGTGTGTGACACGCGGTCGGGTCTCCATAGAGGTAAACCATTACCGCAGCGTTTCGTATGAGGCCTGCAACGGCGCACAACGCACGCCCTGGGGGAAGCCATCCAGCAGACAGCAGCGGGGAGCACGGCTTAGGGGTTTCAACGCGTGTAAAACTCTAGCCTCTGGAGTCAGACAGGCTGAGGTCGACTTCTGTCTCCGCTGTGTGATCTCGGCCGGGTTACTCTACCTCTCTGTGCTTTGGTTATGACTTTTCAGTTATGGAGGGTAAAAAACTTGACTTTCCCCATTGGTGTGAGAACTAAATGATATATGTCAGCTATGTCATCACAGTGTGTGGTATACAGGAGGTGCTCACTACTTATTACGGCGGGAACTCAGGAATCATTTGCTCACAACACCCCCAGCGAGGCGGACGTTGTTGCTATCCCAGTGTAAAGATAAGGAAACTGAGGCTGGAGGGCCAAGGGACTTCCCCGAGGTGTCCGCACCTTAGATTGGACCCAGGGCTGCCTGAGTCTTCAGTCTGGTCCTTCGGAAGCCGGTCCCTCGAGGTCCCAGGGAAAGCTGAGCTCTCCAAATCGTTGTCCCCGGGTGCTGTCCTGGGTCTGAGTTAAGCCAGTCAAGGCGACTTAGAGAGAGCGGGACACCTGAGTCCCTCCCATCCCCTGCTGTTTGCAGCTTGGGTCTGAGCAGAGCTGAGTCAGGCAGCAAGGGAGCCACCCCGAGACAGCCGCTGGGTGGGACAGACAGAGTCCCCGCCAGCCCCGCGGCGGTCCTGGCACCGCCGTCCTGCGATGGAGCAGATGTGCCCAGACAGGGCAGCCGGGCCAGCGTCCTGCCACCCGAAGGGAGATTTAGGGGCCCCAAGTGGGAAAGCCAGACATGCTGGCTGCTGCCCGGACTGGTCTTTTCAGCGGGGTCAGCGGGAGGGCCCCTCCGCGCCTGACTCTGTCGGCGGCCACGATCGCCGAGTGGGTGGCGGTGTCCAGCGTCTGCCTCACGCCGGGGCTGGCCGGGGAGTCGGCTTGCTGTGTCCTGGAATCTTTGGGGTGATTCATGGTCGTTACACCGTGGAGTCCTAAAGCACGGCCATTGGCCGGGGACACTGCTTTGAAAGTGACAAGCCTGGGGAGCCCCATCCTGGCGTTTGTTGAGTGCTCCCTGGGTACCAGGCGTGAGCAGCTGCTGAACAGCCTGGAAGGTGTCATTGGCATGCTTCTTTTTTGCAGACACAGACGTCTGAGAGGCGGCTGGGTTTACTGTTGCAGCTATGGGTCCCGAAACACTTTCTGAACTGAGATTCGAAGAAATAAACTGAGTCGCCAAAAGCCAGTCACTTAATAGGAAATCGAGACTTTCCTAAACTCCTCCATTTTCTCATCCACAAAATGGATCTCTGACTGACCCTTCTCTCGCGGGCGGCCAGGGGTGTTTGTGAAGATGACGCACGTGTGATTGTTAGCAGCGCTCCGGGCACACAGCAAGACCTCAGTAGCTGCCAGAAGTTGCTATTCCTGTTTTCATCAGAACTGACTAAAGAATCAAAAACACAAGTAAGGATTTTCCCAGAATCAAATTGTGA
The DNA here is from genome assembly GCF_021613505.1 of Equus quagga. Lineage (NCBI taxonomy): Eukaryota > Metazoa > Chordata > Mammalia > Perissodactyla > Equidae > Equus > Equus quagga. The sequence continues at coordinate 84,091,579 of NC_060281.1, forward strand.
AAACAGTTCGTTCGTTCGTGTGGGCAGCAAATATTTCTTGAGCAGAAGCCGCGTGGCAGACCCCATCCTAAGATAGAGGGTTGTGGGAATGGACAAGGCAGGAAACTGTGTTTGTGACTGAGCAACGAATTGCAAAATAAATAGATTAATGAAGTATCTTACAAGGTGCTAGGGAGACGAAGGACAGGAGCTGTGGGATAAATGACAGGAGGTTTGGCCAGGTGAGTCAAAAAGTGAATCCCACAGGAAGTGGTCTTTGAGACCTGGAGGATAAGCGGGTGTAAAACTCATAGAAATAAAGTGTGTGTGTGTGTATGTGTGTGTGTGTGTGTTTGAGGATAGGTCTGAGCATTTCACGCAGAGGCAACAGCATGTGCAAAGGTCCTGAGGCAGGAGGAATTTGGTGCACCTCAGAAATTCAAAGCTCAGAATAATGGAGCTAAGAGAGCCAGGCATAGGTGGGGTTAAACCCTGCAGGGTCATCTCCCACCCCCAACCCCACCCCAAACTTTCCCCCTGGCATCTGTGGAGTGGGGCCCCATCCTCTCGTAGCCAGTACATCTCTCTACGACCCTGTTCATCACGTCCTCGGGTAAGTATCAGCTTCATGACCACATGTCTGTGTCCCTGACCAGAATAGGACCCACTTATGGGCAGAGACAGGAGTCGTTTATCTTCATGAACTAAACCCCATCCCTAGGCCTATAACGTCACAGCTAATTAAAACCATGTGCCAGGTGAACGAATGAGCGAGTGAGTGAAGGAAGGAATGACTAAACAGCCACTTGCAGGGCCTGGAATTAAATGTCATCGGCACATGTGCCACATGTTGTATTATAAAAGCGAACATCCCTGGAGCTCGCCCTGCAGACTGTCCCTCCCTCGGAGGTTGGGTGGCTTCCTTCTGATGCCTGGCAGCTTGCTCCGCCTCCCCTGGATGCCACAGACTGGACACTGGTCCTCAAGGCTGAAGGATTCGCAGTAGCCCCACGTGAGTGGAGAGCGTCACAGAGTGTCATCTTCTTCCTGTTGCGTCTTGCAGGACACCCATGGTTTCTGCGTGACCCCCTGTTGGGACGTAAACTGAGGCTGGCCAGGGTCAGGCGGTGTGTCTCATCTCTACCATGCATGTGCGTGTTTCCTCCCGAGATGATCAAACGTCTGCGCACAGAGGCCCACGTCCCCCTCCACCATCCCCCTGATGGTTTTAACACGAAGTAACAGTTTTGCCTCAATCGGTTGTTTCATGGGGACATGGCCGCAGGCTGGTGGCCCGGCTCTGCCCCGTTCCTGCCGAGTTACGAGCTGGCGTTCTCCAGGGACGGACAGCCCCCTGCTCCGTGGGCTGGCGGCTATCAGGCAATTCAGGTTGAATTGTCTCCTCTCTGCTTTGCCAGCACAGTGACGTCAAGTGACCTCATGTAAGCCACCCGGGCTGGACTGTTTAATCCAAAGCGTTTGAACGGGTCTGGGAGCCGGGCTTCCTGGTGGCGTTTGCATGGGGATTTCTAAGGGACTGGCTCAGGGGAGGAGAGAAACAAGAGGAGACAGACGTGCAGCGTCAGAGACCTTAGGAGCCGGCGCTTCTCAAACGGCAGCACGTACACGAGTCACCCGGGGCTCCTGGTGGAGTGAAGATGCCCGTCCCGAGCATCTGGGGGTCCGGGGTTCTGCGTTTCTAACCAGTCCCCATGCGATGCTTATGCTGTGGGTGCACACACCACGCTTTGAGTAGCACGGCTCTAGAACATTCCAGCCACGCCTCCTCCCACCCTCTGCTTGGAAGTTTTCTGAACGGTCTTCACAGGCCCACACCGTCTGGCTCCACCCACCACTCCAGCCGCAGAATCCGCGTTCTAAATTGTACATTAAAGATTGAAAACCAAAGGTACGCTATGTGTCTCACATGGACTGGCTAAGTTTTGCTGACACGTACTATTTAATTCCACCGACAAACAGAAATGAGAATGGGAGCATCTGCGTGTGGATAAATTCTAGACACGCTTCATTGAAAGACTTTCTCTTCCTGCCCCTCGTATATGTTTCCTGAATCACCTACATTGCACCCTTCACTCTCCACGTCCCTTCCCGAGAAGGTTCTGCTTTCTTCTGTCTGAAGATGTTCAGATTGAGTTTGAGTTTATATCCATAAATGCTTCACTTTATCAAAGAAAATAACAACAATGTATCCACTTCTGAACGCCTTTGCAAACACTTTTGCAGAGAGAGGGCGTTTTAAAGGGACCCCCCAAAGTAATCCTTCTAAAAATGAAGATGCCTGAGACAGGGGGCTGCAGGCTCTGCCACGGACGGAGGAAACCCGGGTGTCAGTGTCACTCTGCCATTTCCTTTGCATAACCTCAGTCTTCTCCTTCCACCCGAGCCCCTTATTTTGTTAGTCACTCAACAACCCTTTATTGCACACTGACTACATGCCAGACCCTTTCTGAAGGGGTTGCCACGGGGAACAAAGCAGATGTGATGGTCTTTGACCTTGTGGGGCTCATAGTCTGGACGGGGACGCAGCATTGAGCGTTGATCGTACCGTGACAAAGCTGAGCTTGGAAAAGGGCCGCAGGGGAGCCGAGCAGATTGTTATGTGGGAGGTGGGGACGGAGTGGGAGAGCCTGGTGGCCAAAGGAGGGACAGGTGTCAGTGTCCACGAGGCAGGCGTGGCTCCTGTGCCGGCATCTTCCATGACCCCGACCGCTCCCTACCCTGCCCCACGGTGCTCAGTGCCCGGGACAGTGACCATGTGTCTTTGACAGCATCAGTGGCTCCAGGTTCATCAGCCAGTGGGGAGCCAGCAGAAGGTGGAAGGACAGGAGGAGACTGAGGCGGGGTACTGACTCTGCCAGCGTCCCCCTTCAGGGGCATCATAAGCAAGGTGCTGTCGGAGCACCTGAATGACGGGACCCTCCCACTCAGCCCCCTCCCCGGGGCCCAGCCGCTGCTCTCACGGCACCTTTCCAGGACAGGGTGGCGGCCCCCCCACTCTGACTAGCCCTGTGCTTCTCCTCCACCCTTGGAAATAGTCCCTTTATCAAAATCTCCCACATTGACCCAATCTGGGGCCCTGCCTCACACAGTCCAGAGCCCGGGGGCGTGTGGACACTCAGCATGTGAGCAGGGGAGCTCTGCTGAGATCTCAAGAAGATGAATGGCTTCATCCAATTTGTAGAACTTTTTATGTTGCTATAAGTTCCAATTTCCAGCAACTTACAGACAAGTTGCTAAAAGGTACTGTTATAGGTTGAATCGTATTCCCTCCAAAAATGAGATATTGGGGTCCCAACTCCAGAACCTCAGCACGTGACGTTATTTGGAAATAGGGTCTTTCCAGAGGTAATCAAGTTAAAATGGGGTCATTAGGGTGGGCCCAAATCCGACATGACTAGTGTTCTTACGAAAAAGGGGAATCTGGACACAAAGACAGACATGCGCAGAGGGAAGACGACGTGAAGAGACACAGGAGAGTGCCATGGGAAGGCTGAGCGATGCTGCCACAGGCCAATGCACGTCTGGGGACACCAGAAGCTGGAAGAGGCAAAGGACCCTCCCCCACAGTTTCAGAGGGAGGATGGCTCTGCTGCCACCTTCCTCTAGGACTTCCGGCCTCTCGAGCTGCGAGATGACACTTCCGTGGTTCTCAGCCACCCAGATGTTGGTCCTTTGTTGGAGCGAAGTTCTCCCCGGAGAGCTAATTCAGATAAAAGGAGTTCTGTTTATTTTTCACCAATTGGAAACGTTTTGCCACATTCTTGATTTTCTCACTAAATTTAAATCTGTGTATGTGTGTACACACACATGTTAACATGTATGATTAGCTAGATAGTAGCTTAGATGCATAGTATTAGATTACGTTTACCTCTCTCTACACTATGCTATATGTATACTATAGATATATAGTAGCTTTGATACATTTACTAACATGTGCATTATTATATCATTAATCTATGTATTACTTTGTATGTAATATATGCATCAATGTTAATACACATAACATATTATGTATTAGACATACGTGCATAACTTATGTATCTATATCATATATATAAACAGTGTTTTTCTGCACCATTAGACCTAAATTGCAGGACGGATGCCCGTCACAATAGGGGTCCAATTGCCCTGGTCTGCCTGGGACTTTCCTGGCTCCAGCGCTGAGGTCGCACACCCCGGGACCCCCTCAGAGTTGTGAGCACCCTGGGACGCCTGGTCACCCCACTATTGACTATTCCAGTGTTTATTTCCTGAACACACGAGCAATCTCGCACTTAACCACCACACAACGATCACCGTCAGGAAACTGACCGTCGAGACCACGTGCTGGCCGGAACCACCGTCCCAACGCAAATCCCAGCAGTCGTCCCCATCATGTCCTTTGTAACTGTGTCCCTGTCCCCGTCCCCGGGGCAGACCCATCCAGGATCACGCATCGCATTCAGACATCGTGTGTCTGGAGTTTCTCCTGGACGTCTAACTATTTCCTCTAGAACAGTTTCTCCATCTTTCTCTGTTGTGTGTGTGCGACCTTAGTAATGGATCACAGACAACTGACCAAAATAAGAAACCATTCTGATCGTCAAGAAATGGATGTGCAGAAGAGAAGGCACAGCCCGTCTCCACGCCAGGCAGCAACTCACACACGTGGAGAAACAACCGAGTCAGAAGAACTGCATTTGGGAGCCGTCGGTGATGAGCGCTAAAAGCCAGAAGCGAAAGCGTGACGAGGGTTGGGATTTACAGGTTTGAAGTTGCCCAGGGAGAGATTTTGGTTGGAGGCTTGGGGGCCACAGAAGAATGATTTCTTCCTCGGGTCTCGCCCCATGGTAGCGTCGGTTCCCTGAGCCAGGTTGTTGTTCTGCCTGCTGCTGGGGCCCCAGCGCTCGCCAAGGACCTGCCACATAACAGGTGCTCAGTGAACACCTGTCAACTGCTCAGGGACCGGGCGAGGGAGGGCTGTCTGGGGCAGGGGCTGACGGAAGACAAAGGCATCGTGCTGGATCCGCTCCCCGTTCCCACCAGCGTGTCTTTCTTCGTACCGGGTCCCATCGCCGAAGCGGTGGTGGGCGTCCACTCTTTTAAATGTTAACAGTGTAATAAACATGAATCATCAAAAAGTGCTTTTAAAATAAGGTTAATGGAGCCGCGTTGATTCCGTTTTGTTGCATGGTTAACTAGATCGGGATAATTGCCAGCTCCATGTTTATGGATGCCGTTTTAAGGTTATTTTTATGTAGCGCTGCGAGGTCAAAGCTTTTGTTTTTCCTCTTGGTTTTACAGGCCAACATGGAGTAGAACGTTTGATAAAGGCCAGCGACAGAGGGGCAGCCAGCCCAGGGGCTGATTCCCTGAGGCCCAGGCCCCCTGTGAGCTCGAATCAGGGGGCCACCCCACCCCAAGCTTCACCATCTCCTCCGCATCCTGCGTGAGCTGGATGCAGGAGCGAACCCTGGCCCCAAGGCTTTCCGGGAGAAGCAGGGGACAGAGGACCTGTCCTTTGTCACTCCCCCTGCCAAGATTATTGCTATCCCCTTGGAATTAGGGGCCACTCCAGCCCATCCCCCCTCTTTTATCTCCGCAGACCTGAGTGCTTCATCGACATTTGCATAAAATGCATCACTCATAGACTCTTAAAGCTTCAAGAAAGCTCGGAGGTCAACCAGTCCTCCAAGCGATGAACGAGGAGGCCTGCGTCTCGAGGGAAGCAGAGGAGTGAGAAAAAGAGCTGGGTGGCCGACAGGGCGCCGAGCACAGTGCCATGCCCTCCTTGGGCACGGCCTCCTGTAAGACTCACGCCCACCCTGCACAGCCAGGGTGGTGACATCCACCTGGCAGATGAGAAAACCGAGACACAGAGTGATGGCCGGCCTGGGTCCCCCGGCTGGGGTTCTCAGCTGGACGTGATCCGCCTGAGCCCAGACCGCACGCTGTGCCCGCAGGCGCTCGCAGGGACCTGGGGATCTGCTCCTCCGGAGGACGTGCCTGGGCCTCTGATTCTGCATCTCCGAGCTGGTCCTGATGAGGACAAGCATCCCTCCTGTGTGTGCCCAGCGGCTTCCGGTAATGAGAAAACACGAGCATGGATGTGAAGATGTGCTGGAAATGGAATGAGTTACCCAAAGAGGGGAAAACACTGCCCTCAGCACCCCGACAGAGCCTGGGGGGTCTGGGGACCCTGGTCCCTCCCTGGGAGTGGGCAGAGGCAAGGAAAACAGGTGTGGCTGTGGGAGTCAGCCAGAAGCAGGTTCAAATCCTACCTTTTCTACCTGACCAGTGCCTGAACCTGGGCAGGGAGAGTTGCCTTCTCTTCATAAATATTCACAGTGATGCTCAAGTGCACAGATTCGGAAGTCAGAAGGTCTGGGTTCAAGTTGGCTCTGCACGGATGACGTGTGTGACTCCACACTAGTGACTTATCATCATCACCATCATCATCACCATCGTCATCATCATCATCATCATCTTCATCATCATCAAGGTGTGGCACCCACAGAATACAACACATAAATCTAAACGAAAGCCAGAAGACGTTTTACACATGCACACCCTGTGTAACCACCACCAAGATCAGGACACACAACACTCCCAGCAGCCCAGAAGCACCCACTCATGGCCCTCCCAGTTGATCTTTCTCTCCACCCCAAAAGTGACCACTGCTCTGACCCTTATTGTCACCAACTAGATCTGTTTTGAACTTCAATTCCATCCGTAAGATGCATCCATGCTGTTGCCAGCCTCACTAGCTCGTTCTTTTTCATTGCTGTATAATATTCCACCATGTGCCTTCACCACCGTGTGTTTCTCTGTGCTCCTGTTGATAGACATTTGGGCTGCTTCCAAGTTTTAGCCCTTATGAAGAAAGATCCCGTGAATATTCTTGTGCAAGTCTTTGGTGTCACTAAACGCTCATTTCTTTTCGGTGTGTTGTACTGAGGAGTAGAACTGCTGAGTCACTGTGGATCTGCAAAACTGCTGAGTCACTGTCCAGGCATGCCGCTTTATGAAATGTTAGTGTAAGTGTTTCATCCCCTCTGTGCCTCAACTTCCTCATCTGTAAAATGGTGCCAGCCACCCAAGGCTGTGGTGGGGATTAAATGTGATAATCTGTGTAAAGTGGGGAGAAAACAGAGAGATCCTGATTGATACGTACATTTAGATGCCATTTATGCAAAGTTTAAAAACCTGCATGAACCACACAATGCAATGTTTATGGATACATAATTGTGTAATAAACATTTAAAAACATCCATTGGCATTGAAAACTCCAAATTTAGGCTCATGATAGGAAGGTAGGAGGAAAAATTAGGATCAGGGCAGGCTCAGGGGCTCGGCTCTTTCTGTAAGGTGCTATTCGAGGAGAGAAAGATCTGGAACAGATAGAGCATATGGTTAAGATTTTTAAAAGCTGATGTTTATTATATTTTCTGTATTCTTATCTGTATCTTCAAAATACTTTTCATTAAAACAAAAACATTATTATTAAATATGTAATACTAATCTACAATATTAATACGATGCAATGATTTGCATACTGCCTAGGATAGAGGATGCAAATAGATGTTAGCCATTATTATAATTATTAATACGAAGGTCCCATTGTACATCTGGTTTTGTATTGAGTCCTGGTGAGTCACACCTGGAAAACTAGATCCAATGAGGACACACTCTTACTCAGCTTCTGGAACACAGTAGGTCCTCAGGAAATCCTAGCTTTTGAGATTTTTCTTAAAATAATCGGAAGTCACCAAACACAGTGGTTTTGATTGAACGTGTCAGCCCTCCTAGATGTCCAGTTCTAACCTCACTGTGCGACAAGGACACCAGGAAATGTGTACCTTGGAGCGGGGCTGGAAACCATGCTCCCAGCTTAGCCTGAGAACCTGGTCGCGTGAATTATTCTGTCTCTCAAGACCAGCACGGGGTCCCCAACAGCCAGGCTGCTCTTGACAACAGGCGCTGGCGTTAACAAATGTGATGCTGGAACTATTTATTTTCCAAACCTGGTTGAATTTCGACTCATTGTGGGGATGCAGTTGGGAAAAATAATGACCAGGAAATACACACACACACACACATGCACACTTGTGCACACGTTCATACGCACACAGAATAAGCCAATAGCAACCAAGCTTCTCAGGGAAAAAAAATGGAGAAGATGATGATAAACAAAAGAAGCCTTTTTGTCTCACTTCAATTAAGAGGAAGAAAATAGCCCGCAGGCATGTGTGCGCGTGCGTGTGTGTGCGCACGCCTGTGTGTGAGTTGAAAGGAGAGAGACTGAGTGGAGAGGGAACAAGTGTCCTTATCGTGGGAGATGAGGGAACTTCCTTGGCCTCAACCCTTAGTCCAGCCTCCAAAAGAATGCTTCTCGATTTGCATTCCCCAAGCTGGCAGGGCAGAATAAACATGGATTTTATTTCAATAATGAATGAGACAAGAGCAAAGGTTCCTCGGCCCCGGTAGGATGGTGCCCCTGCCCCAGCGTGGCAGGCAGGATGGAGCACTGTTTCTGGCTCCAGGGAAAGTGGAGCAGAGCAAGTAATGGTGCCAATAATTGCTCCATCTCGGGCTTGGTTTACAGTGATATTAATGCCTGGCCTCCTGTAGATCAGCATCATAAAAAGAGAGAGAAATAGCAGCCCATTAGGACTGGAACGAGAAAGGCTGGGGAGCCGCTGGAGGGGTCGGCTCTGCCGGCTGAATTTCACCGGCGAAAACTCGGGGACGCCGCGGGGGTTTCTCATACAGCAGACGGCCTTGGGAGTCTGGGTTTGAGATCCGGCTCTGCCACTTCCGAGCGGTGTGCCACCCTCTCTGAATCTCAGCTCGCTCTTCTGCAAATTGGAGCAACCCCACCTGCCCGCTGGCGGAGGGCGCCGGTCGAGGGAAAGAACATCCAGCATGGTGCCTGCCACACGGCGGGGATGCTGCCTGGGCGTGACGGTCAGAGGGAGCGGGAGGCAGACCTTCTGAAGGCGGTCAGCCTGGTGGGGAGGACAAACCCTCCAACTGGAAACGATGGAACGGGGCTCAGGTCGGTGGGGCACGCTGCAGCCAGGAAGCCAGCCGCTGCTGGGACGTATCTGAACCGCAGCCAGAGCTGGTGCAAACGGCAGCCGAGGTTGGATTATCCAACGTACCTGATTTCTCTCCTCAGAACAGTGGCCGGCGGAAGCGACGGAAAGCTCTCTGTTAATCTCCTAATAAGCCCTGGCCACATTTAACGGAATTTACACGCTCTGTCTCCTGGAATGTTCTGGCCTCCCAGTGATGCTGTTCTCCTCTCTGCTGGACATCTGTTGGTTTTACCAGCCCGGCTTCCAAGCCCCCTTCTTTCTGCTAAAGATACATTGCTTTTCCCCACGTGCTTCTGACAGGGCTGCTCTCTGCCTGCTGGGGAAGAGCAGGAGTGTGGCCGGGACTTAGGCCTGACCAATCGGAGTCTTCTGTTCCTCTGGTTTCAGTGATTGACGGGACAGGCATGTGATCCAGGCCAGAAACGAGGCTCCATTGCAAGACGTTGGCTGGAACTTCTGAGAAAGGGATGTGTTTTCAAGGACAATTGCTAAAGTAGGAGGATATAGGCTTGGAGCCGCTGGCAGCCTTTTTGTTACCATGAAGTAACTATTTTTACAACTCCTTATGAACTGTAAGCTATTTAAAATGAAACTGTATTAAAGACATAAAAAGATATATTTTTAAAAATCTGTGTCCAAACCGCCCTAGAAGTGGTGGAGGGGCAAATGAGGGTGATTCCAAAGAACCATAAGGCATGGCCCTGCCTAGGAATAAGATCAACACAAAGAAAATCAGAGTGGAGATGAGATGGAGTCCTGAGAGCATGCTTTGAGTGCCTAGATCCAGCCATGACTGAAGCTTGCCATTCTTAGACTTTACAGTCGTGTGAGCTAATACATTCCCTGTCTCTCAAGCTATTTGAGTTGCACGAATCTGAAAATAACCTGACCCACCCCACTTTTATGTTGACAAGTCATCCTTCAGAGAAGCTGGGAACATACTCTTGCTTGAGACCACACAACTACTTAGGTAGAGGAACCAGTATCAACTCAGATTTTCTTGAATCCTGATTCCATAGTCTCAACCACCAGCAATCCTGCTACTGACATGAACTTAAAAGAGATGTGGGATTTTTTTTTTAAGATTTAGGGTGGGGGTAGCAATTGGCCAATTGGAAGAGCGACTGGCTGTAGCTCCTGCCTTGACTGTGAGTCTGTGATGCCCGCAGGCCCCTCTGTCTCTGGAAATGACAACTGCTGGCTGTGGCCTTGTTGACGCATCAGTGGGGTGATGAACCACGTCTCGTGGTTCCGTGGAATCACCCTCATCTGCCTCTCCACCATCTCTAGGGCTGTCCGGACACAGTTTTTTCAAAATATTTTTTCTCTTTATGTTTTTAATGCTGTTTTACTTAAAAAGAGTTTACAGTTCACAAGGAGTTGCAAAAATAGTAGGGTTCCTGTGTACCCTTTGTCAGCCTCCCCCGATGAAAATATCCTGTAGAATCTCCATAAATTTATCAAAACCAGGAAATTGACATTAGTACAGTGCTACTGACTTGAAACAAAACCTAATTTGGATTTCACTAATTTAATGTAAATTTTATTCTCTTTTGGTGTATAGTTCTGTGAAATTCCATCACACGTGTAGATTTGAGTAACTGTCACCAGGAACAAGATACAGAAATGTCCCATCACCACAAAGTAACTCCCTCCTGAAACCCTAAACAGTCACAATTCTACCCCAATTCTAACGCCTGGCCACTCTGATCTGTTCTGGACAGCTATAAGTGTGTCACTTTGAGAATCTTCGTATATAACACTTTCTTCTTCGTCTTTGAACATTCATGTCTTCTAGATGAATCCTATAGTTCAGGATCTTTCAAGATTGGCTTTTTTCAGTCAGCACAATGCCCCTGAGATCCCTTAAGTTGTCACACACAGCACGAGTGCCTTCCTTTTCATGGCTGAGTAGTATTCCACTGTATGGACGTACCACAGTTTCTTTAAACATTCATCCACTGAAGGGCAAGTGATTCCCTGTTTGAGGCTGTTATGAACAAGGCTGCAATGAGCATCCATGTGCAGATTTTTATGTGAAGATACATTTTCATTTCTCTACAGTAAATAACCAGGAGTAGGACTGCTGGATCATATGGTAAGTGTATTTTAGCTTTATAAGAAATGGCCAAGCTGTTTTCCAGAACATTCTGCCACAGTGGATTGGAGGACTCACGACCTTTTTCCTGCCCGTCTTCTCCTAATGCGCAACACCCCGTTCAGAAACTGTCCTCAGATGGCTCTCCCTATTCTAAGAGTGTCCTTAGGAGCAAATATGAAATGAGACCCAAACCTTCCATTCCAAAAACCGCTTTCATTTTTTTCTGATGATAAACACCATGCTTGGTCATGGCAAAAATATTTGGAAAATTCAACCAAGGGTAAGGAAGAAATAAAGATCTCCCACAACCGCTCACCCCGGATGCAACCCCCGTCGGGACTGCCACGTTGGAACCTGAGGGCTCATCCTTGCTGTCTTCTTCAAGTGTCCAAGAGTGGCCGTCTTCCGTGGCTGGTGGCTGCCACATTTTCTCTTCCTTTTCGTAAGAAGGGAACATGAAACAAAACAAAAAAAATTTACAAATCAGAGGGGGAAATACGCCCCAGGCCTGGACTGCCTCTCTCTTATCGCCCTGCACTTCTTGGAGCAGCAGTTTCCTCCCACAGCCCCCAAGAACAGGCAGGTTCCTCGTCTATTCTGGTCACGCACCTCAAGGCCCCGCAGCTGGTTCTTATCAGCTGAAGGCACCTGGTGCATTGTGGGAGCTGGGGCCCCTTCCGGAGAGGTCCCTCAGGTCCCGGGCCAGCGGTCCACTGCTGACCTGGAGTCTATTTTTGCTTCCCCTCCCCACCTTCCTTCGCTTAAGGAAGGCTCTGGCTAAGTAGAAATGACCTGCGATGCGATGAGCCCCAGAGAGACATCTGCTGAGATCGTCCCCAGAGCCCTGGGCCTTTGTGAGGGAGGTGAAGTCCTCGACTGAGGGGACAGCAGACTCTGGGGCCCATGAGAACGTGCCCGTGCCCTCTGAGGCTCAGCAGCGCAGACTTCAAACCTGGGAGCACACGACAGTGACAGGAGCCCCTCCGGAGCCCCAGCCTCCTGATGACCGCGATTTTTCTTATTTATTTTTCCCATAGTTGTGGAAATTGGTTCAAGTTCATGGCGACAATTCTAATCTGCTGGTGTTTTTCCATTTTCAAAGGCTTGGGCACAATCACTGTCACATTTAATCCTACCAGTGACCCTTAGCTGGGGTGGCTATTATTTTTCCAGTCTTATAGATGAGAAAGTGGAGGCAGGCACAGAGAGGTAGAAGGACTGGCTCAAGGCCACACAGCCAGGAAGTGGCAGAGCCAAGGTTCTGACGCAGGCATGTTGGCCCCCGACTTCCTGCTGTTTCCAGCACCCCACTGGACCTCAGCTACCCCTGAAGCACAGAAGGGGGCTTCATCTAAACCCTCTCCGTGGCTCCTTCTCGTTTGAACTTTTGATGATCCTGTTTTAGGGTCAAATATTTGCAAAATCCAGCTCAAGAAGGGGCCTTGACTCCTGGAACTGAAGCATGAACAGAGTTAAGTGTGAATTTGCCAAAATGGGAGAGATTGGCCCCAGATCCAGCCCATTGCATACGGAGGGCGGGTTGAGAGGGTTATGGCACCGGATGGAAAGTTCAGGCAACCGAACAGGAGAGAAGAGACAGGGAGATGCCAGAGCAACGTGGTTATAATCAATCCATCGCTTTGGGGGAAAAAAAATTACAATTGATATTAAAAAGACTAGGAGAATGGAAACCTATAAACAAAAGTCAGCAAAGAGCCTACTGCCTAGGAGGGCCACTCTTAAGCTTTGTCCGGAATGATTCTGAGCATCTCTCTGCACGTTTGCATTTCCGTGAAGACGAAGATGAAAGTGAGCAGATTGCCCACGTGGCATTTCCCCTCGTGTCCGGTCACGGCTTGGCTTACCTGGCAAGCTGGATTCTTTTTCCATGTCAATAAATGACCACCCGTATGTTGACGGTTCTAGAATATTCCGTAGGTATTTGAATGCACGGCCGTTTGTTGAGTTAGTGCCCCGTGGATGGATCTTTGAGTCCCCACGTGTTTGCTATTGTGAGATGAGATTTAGAGGGAAGATGTCGCGGATGCTGATGCAGATGTGGGTGTCGCTGCGGGCGCGGGTTAGGTTCAGGTATGGGAACAGCTATTGCTGTCAAGATGTAGAGAGAATTTTAACCACTGGTGTCAGAGTTCACCCTAGAGAGGACTTGCTTTTCTCGGGGGCGGGGGGATGGAATGATAATCCATCAGTTCTGAGGTGGGAGGTGGAGACCACGCTCTCGCGTCGTCTGGTGAGGCCACACCAGGCAGGTGGCAGGCGCACAGTGGGTTCTCGGTGAGCATCACATTCTCCTTCTCTCTTGTTCCTGCCTCTCTTAGGAGGCAACAAACAGGCAGCATTCATTGAATAATTCATTCAGAAATCCAAACAAGGCCTTCACACCTCCCCTGCGCCAGATTCCACGCTCGGCACTTGGGACACGGCCATGGGAGGGGCGGGGACCTCAGTTTCGGGGGCTCCAGGGAGGGGGAGCCGCCCAGACGGTAGGATGGAACAGCAGTGTGAGGGGTTCATGCACAGAGGCGTGGACAAGGTCAAGAGGGATCGATGTGGTTTGGGTGGACCTGGGGGCATGGGTTGGATGGTCCATGGCCCATCTGGCAGAGGACACCCCAAAACTGAGCTTAGGGGATGATGGGAATTTTCAGGTGGGAAGCACACTTCAGAGAGCTGGAAGGGAGAGAAAAGGCGGTGATCCAGGGCAGAGCAGCTGGTGCATGATGGCTTTCCTGCAAATGGCGGGTGCGTGGCGCCCTTTGACTCATCGCATTCAGTAACGGGCTGGGGGTGAGGAGGTCCCTCCAGGGGCTGGACCAGGATCGGGGGGAGGCAGCAGATGCTACCTGGGCTGTCTCTGGGCCCTGCCGGTCCTGGACCCCAGGGGACGGTGTCCTGGGAGGCTGTGGGTCATATGTGAGTAACTCATATCATTTTCCAGAAAGGAGGAAAAAAATCACATCTTTGACATGAACCCCTCCTGATGTTTAAATGCTGGCATTTGCTGTAAACCAATGGAATAAGAACCATTGTAAACACAATCCCAAACAATGGCAATGCCCAGAAATGCCCTGTAGACTACACAGAAAGCATCCAGGCGACAAAATTCTGCCCAAGAGCCCCCGTTGGCCAGCTTGTCACTCGACACTTCCCCGGGGATGTGTGACCTTCAAAGACACCCTCCAAATATAAGCTGTAGAAAAGATCACCCCTTCCACGTGGCCGGGTTTATTTTTAAAGCAAGGTTCTCTTGTCTGCGTTCAACTCGGTGGGTGGAGGAAATAATTAGAGTTGGTTTCTCTGCACCCGCTCAGGAAGAGGATCAGAGGCGACTTCTGTCTCCACACGCAGGAGAAGAGAGGACAAAAAGGATGCAACTTCTTTCCAATCCGTGTCTAATTCCGTGGATTGTCTTCTCACTTTTTGGACCGTTTCGGTGGTGTCTTTTGATTACAACATTGGTTTGAAGCGACACTAATTGTACCCTGCTTACAATGCTTGTAATTATGCGTATTACATTTTGAATCATTTCCATATGTCAACACCACTACGAGATGTGGGGGGGGGGGGGCGGGTGGCTGAGAACCGCTTTTATAATCGGTTATTGTCTACGAAAGAAAAAATCCACATGGAACATGAGTGAAGTGTCCTTTGTTGAAACTGGAGATAAGATTATACATAAAAGTCATCCTCTGACACCCAGAAAATGGACAGTTTAAAATAAATTGCCACTGCTGATCAACAAGATTGCCAGCTCGCCTCTTTCCTTTTACGCTAATGAGGGAAATTCTCTTCAAGTCTCCGATAGCAATATGTTCGAGGGCGTCATTTCAATAGCTTTCTTCTTAATAAAAGATGACCCCCATGTTCTCCCCTTAGCTGAAGACATTGTCCTACCCCAGCATATTTGTGATTCGAGGCTCCTTGAGGAAACGAAAAGAGAGAAAGAAAAGGAGGGAGAGTGACAGTGTCTCCGAAGCGTGCGGAAGCCCAGCAGAGTGGTGGTGAAGAGAATCGGAGCCCCTCTGGTCTGAAGGGAGACGACTCCGAACCCAATAATAAATAAATACCCCAAACAAAACCACGGCTTCACGGAGCCTGTGCGTGGACATCATTTCCTCCCGAAGAGTTTTCTGGAGCGCAAACCCCTTTCGTGCATGAGATGAAAAGACTTTTGCTTCTTGCAGAGGCCGAAGTGGGTTCTTGCCTGCGACGCTGGAGCCTGAAGGATGCCTAAGGTCGGCCCCGGCTCGCGGATCTGGAGGGTCTGAGCGGGCCGAGGCTTGAGTGGTTTGGAGCAGGATTTGGTGGGGGCCAGAAGTGGAAGGAAAGGGCATGGGTCTAGGGTGACCCCCATGTCATCACCTGCATGCCGGGTGTGTGAGCTGAATTGTGTACCCCCCAGGCCCCAAATTCCTGTGTTGAAGCCCTAAGCCCCATGATGTCAGAATGCGGTTACTGCAGAAAGGGCCCTAAAGAGGTGACTAAGTTAGAAGGAAGCCATGACCGTGGCCTTAACCCAGTCTGACCAGTGTCCTTACACGAAGAGGAGATTTAGACACACAGACACCCCAGGGGTGCACGGAGGGAGGACCCAGTGAAGACGCAGCAAGTAGGTGGCTGGCTGCAAGCCAAGGAGAGAGGCCTCAGGAGAGACCAGGCCTGTCGGGACCTCGATGTTGGACCCCCAACCTCCAGAACCGTGAGAAAAGACATTTCTATGGTTTAAGCCACCCCGTCTGTGGTGTTTTGTTACAGCGGCCCGAGCTGACAAATACGCTGGGTGAGCGAGGGCAGGGGGTCGCCTCTCTGTGGCTTGTTATCCCCTCTGTAAATGCAGAGGATGGAGCCCGTCTTGCCTTGGTCCTGCAGAATTACACGGATGCAGGGAGGGCCCTCGCCGAGCTCGGGGGGGGGGGGCGGTTTCTGGTTAAGGAGGCAAAATTGTGCCACAGTCAATAAACTTAGTCAACGACAGTAATAAAGGAGAGTACCGTTCAATGAGCCTGCGGCCAGTGCCACGCAGGGACCTCCTCTCTCAGTCCTTCTGCAGCCCCACAGGCTGGACCACTGCCGACCCTACTCAAGACGGGAAACCGCCTGGGGCTGTTGAGCGTTGGACCCCATTTCAACCTGCGGTGGTTTCTTGTGGCTTTGCATCCCCTGATCGTGGGGGTGAAAACTGCTGAGACCCGGCATTTGGGAAAACGTCGAGGGAGAGTGGAGTAGCTCATTTTCCAGATGGGCTCCCCGTCCCTCATCCCTCTTCCACCGCCGAGGGTCTGCATGTCGTCCCTTCCAGGCCGCCATCAGGGGCGTCAGTTTGGCCCAGGCTGGAGGTCGGGTTCCGGATTCTGAGCAGAGAATAATTTCTGCTTTGAGATACTCCTGGGAGGTTTCGTTTTGCACAGCTTGGCTGCACGCCAAGCTCCCGTGGCCCACTTGTGTGCACTTTGGGGCCATTCACGTAACCTTTTGTGATTCTGTCTTTTCCCAGGACTCCATGGGGTTTCGGCCTCCTCCTCTGTCACTAGATACGACGGGGTCAGTCGGCCCTGCATGGAGCCCGGCTAGCTCAGCATGCACCGTAAGGGGGTGCTGTCCCCACAGAGGGCTGTGCTCTGGAATAAAGGAGGAGATGCCCCCACAGGTGGCCTGTAGCCTGTCAGGAAGAAACCCAGCCTGGCCCAGCGCCCACCGGAGGATTTGTTCTCGGCGTCCTGGCACCTCTCCCGCGAACCCCAGCCCGTGGTTACTAACACTGATGGATCACAGCAGCTCAACCTCGCTGTTGGGGACGCCTGTGCTAAGCTGTTAGGCTCGTCACAGTGTGTCACCCTCCCTATCAGCCAGCAGGGAGAGGCGAGGACCCCTGTTCTGCAGAGGAAGAGACTGAGCTTCAGAGAAGCACACCAGCACAGGGAGCGTGGTGGAGCTGAGCCAGGATTCGAACACAGGGTCACTTGACTCCAACCCTGTGCGCCGCGCGGCTGGGCTGCCCAGCCTGCAGCTGCTGCTCCGCCCGGGCCCCATGCAAACCCCGCTGGGACAGGGGCTCCTGCTCTTTTGCTCCCGGTTGGCCCTGACCAGTCCATCAGCTTCCCACTGCCTTCAAGGCCGTGTTGCAAGTGTCTGTGCCCCTAACTAGTGTCCGTACCCGTGCTGATGCTGGCTTCTGTTTTTCCCGCCTCTTGCTCCATGGCCCTAATGGGAACGGGATGTCGCTGGGCCACCGCATCCTTTCAGGGCCACGTCTGGTGGGGACCTGCAGGAATTCAGCATCAGCCTCCACTCGGTTTTTGGCCCTGCATCATCTGCCTGTCTCTCTGGCTCACTTCCCCTCCTGTTTTGTTTTCTGTGTAGCTTTGACACGATGCTACTGAATGGCTCCCACCATAGTCCCCCCATCCCAGAACGCCCTCAGCGATGCTGTGTGCCCTAAGCATGCAGGGCCGCGTCGGTGCTGTGCGTCCCTGAGTCTCCCTGCCCCGCACAGGGCCTGGCTCGCCGTCGGTGGTCAACAGATGGCAGCTAAGCTCATATTATTATTATCTACCCATTCCTGCCACTGGTGTTTATTGGGCACCTACTATGTGCCAGACACTGGGTTAGACACAATGGATATGACAGTGGCCAAAGGAGAAAGACACATCTACATTCGTGGAACTTACATTCTAGAGAAGGATAAGGATGGTGATGAGAAAGAGAGACGGGAAAGGGGGAGGGGAGGAGAAATCAGAACATAAGGGGAGGAGGGGGAGAGAGGAGGAGGGAGAGGAAGAAGGAGGGGTGAGGAGAGAGAGCAGCAGGGGCAGGAGGACGATGCTGAGAAAAGTCTCAGAACATCAGAATGTCGGGAGAGGCTCCCATGCTCTGGGGCGGCTGTTCTCCTTTGCTGTTAAATTGTCTAATTGTTTTTTCCTTTTCAACAACCAGCCTATCCCACCTGTTTAATGACGTTTCTAAATGCGGGCTTTTTGGACTTGAAAAGGTGGGACACCACGGTCTGGTCCAACCTGTTCCCTTTACAGATGGGGAAACTGAGTCCCAGAGCGGGTGCATGACCGGCCCCAGGTCACTGGCTGTGAGGGACAGGGCTGAGACCGGGCTTCTGGGCAGCAGTCCTTCCCCACAGACACAGGTCCTCGGGGAGGAAACCCCCACAGAAATGTCGTGGGGCCGGCAATGCCTGGGCAGTGGCCTTGGGACTGTGTCACGGCCCTGAGCGCACCTCGGACGGCAGCCTGGCGGCAGCAGGCAGTTCCAGGCACTTAGGCTCAGGCCACGGTGGCCAGGCTGAGCCCGAGTGGGCAGGCTTTTTGCTCTCTGCCCAGGGCAGCAGTCCCGACCTGCGGGGCAGTCATCACCCCAGGGCCAGCCCTCAGTAGGGGGACTGGAGGGGAACTCTGCTCCCTGGATGAACATTTCCGAGAGATCCCAGGGAATTGAACCCCTGTCAAAGCAGTGGCCATGACAAACACCCGTACAGTGCCCTTCCCTCGTCCCCTTCCTGTGGAACGGACATTGAATAAGCAGATACTCTTTAAATAAGTAATGTGAATGGTGTGCCAGATGGTGCTGCCAGCTAGGGGCAAAACAGAGCAGAGTTTGGGGGGTGGAGAGTGACAGGAACTGCTATTTTGGAGAGGGGGGCTGGGGAGGGCCTCTCTGATGAGAAGTGAGGGAGGGAGGGAGCCCCAGGGCTGTGTGGAGGAAGAGGTTCCAGGCAGAGGGGACGCATGCAGATGGCCCTAAGCAGGAGGGCCCTCCTGACTATGAGAAAAAAAGCAGCACGCCCAGGCAGGAGGGGAATGAGCAAGGAGCAGGTTGAGGGGACAGGTGAGGACATATAGTGTCAGAGAGGTGAGTTGATTTCCCCAAGGTCACGCAGCAGGGCTAGGCTTTGCAGCCCGATCTTTCTGAGTCACT
The DNA here is from genome assembly GCF_021613505.1 of Equus quagga. Lineage (NCBI taxonomy): Eukaryota > Metazoa > Chordata > Mammalia > Perissodactyla > Equidae > Equus > Equus quagga. Next base: position 84,110,707 of record NC_060281.1, read on the forward strand.
CTTCTGCATCACACCAAGCACCGTCCTCAGAAACGCTGGATGGAAAAGAGAAGGAGGGAGGGAGGGAAGGAGGGAGGGTGAGAGTGAGAGAGGAAGATGGGCAGGCAGGCAAGATAGATGGATATAAGGATGGATGAATGGATGGAGAAATAGGTGGAAGGATGACAAGAAATAAAGAAGAAAAAAATACGGTGGATGGATAGTAGGAAGGAAGATAAGATGGATGGATGGATGAATGAATGAATGGATAAATGGAGGATGGACGGATGGATGGATGGATAAATGGATGGATGGATGGATGGATGGATGGATGGATGGGTGGATAAATGGATGAATAAATGGATGGATGGATGGATGGATGGATAAATGGATGGATGGATGGTTGGATGTAAAGAAATAAAGGAGAATAAAAGGGAAGATGATGGATTGATGGATATATGGATGGATGAATGGGTAAATGGAAAGATGGATGGATAAATGGCAGGAAGGAAAGAAGAAAGAGAGGAAGGAAGGAAGGAATTTTTTATGTTTTAACCTCCATGCTTCCTGTGCTAAATCTGGCCCACGGGGGGGCCGGAGCTGCTGTCTGCACCCCACCCCCTCCTTCTCTGCACGGTTCCTCCCCAACCCCACTCTCTGTTGAGCTCACCGAGCCCTTACCCAGAAGGGTGATCCTGCCGTCTAATTACAGCGCTTGTAAAAGTAAGAGAGGGGCTCATTCTTCAGAAATAAATCAATACAAGTTAAAAGGCCATCCTGTTTGTTTCTGTAACAATGCTCTTTAGAAAATTGGGTGCTGTTCCATTTGCTGACGGGTACCCCATCCGTCATCGGTAGCCAGAGTCACATCACATTATGTTGCCAAACATAATATAGCGTGATCGGGATGACACATCAAATTGGAGATTGGCAGGAAATGAATTTTAGCAGAGCCATCTCACTTGAGAAAATACACAAAGCCAAGAAAGAGGAAAAGCTCAGAGGGAGTTTACATAATCAGAGACGCGATTTTGAAAGCCCAATCACGCAGGAATCCAGTGACCAGGAAAATCACAGCAATAACAAGAGCTAATCATAAAAATAGATTCAAAACATTAATAATTAGAAGAAAAGGGACGAAAAAACTGCCAGAAGTGTTTCCTCCATGGATACGCACAGCACTGCATGAGACAGGTTTTGCTATTCCTATTTTATGGGAAGAAAATTGAGGCTCAGAGAGGTTAGGTGAATTTCCTGAAGTCACACAGCCATTGAGCAGCAGAACCAGGATTTGAAGTTGAATCTGCTCATACTGGAACCAGGGCCACCAAGGTGTGAGGGTGAACTGGGGACAGTTTCCTAGTTAGATGTAAACAATACACTTGGTTTTCTGAATGGCCCGGAAGCTTACAGGAAGCGTCAGACTGCACAGATACCACATTCTTGCCGAGGAGCGATGGCTGGTCTGGATGTGCCTTCCAGCCTCGTGGTCCTCTGGGTCTATAAATAAGTGACACCTGGGCTGTGTTGGTTCCCAGAAGGGTAACCATCCCCTGGGAAGCCTGAAGCTCTGCCTGTGGCTGGTATAGAGTCTGACGTTGTCCTAAGGGCAGGGTTCAAGGGCAGCAAAGCCTTTCTCTGCTTATGGCCTCAGCTGGGCCCCCAGTTCTGCTCAGGGGCGGGGCTTGGAGGAAGCTGGAGGTGGCTGTCAATCAGAGGGTTCCGTTGGGCCCTGGCCAGGCCTTTCTCTGTTGTGCCTGAGCAGCTCCTTTCTCAGTCACGTAGCCTCTTTTTTCTGACTGGTCCAAGCTGGGGAGATGGGCATGTGAATTTCCGTCCTCCAATGTGACTGAGCACCCACTCGGCCCTGGGGAATTAGGCTCAGTCCCCGCCCTGGAGGGCACAGGGGAGAACACAGGGAAACAGAGAAGTATAATATGCTTTCATTTCTTTGTAAATGCGCTCCAGTATCTCAAGTGCTGAATACAGTACGAGACTCACTGTGGGGTTCAATAATTGGGGGCTCAAATGGTTGCTTCTGTGTGGAATGTTCAACCACAGAAGCATAAAGAAGGAGAGAGTAATTAACCGAGCTGGGAGGAAGTGAGGAGGTGCGAGCTGGGTTTTGAGGCATGCGTAAGAGTTCAGTGACAGGCAAACTTCCTAAGGTTAAAGACATTCCAGGAAAAGAGGTGAATGGGCAGAAAGGCACGAAAAAATAGCATGTTTGGGGAATAATACAATTTAGGAAGGAGGTATTCCCTGGTTTTTCAAGAGGAGGTGGAAGAAGGGTGAGAGATGTATTATAAAACACTGTTAGGTCGGGTACCAAGCCAGTCCACCCACGGGTGGCATAAAGACAGGGGCCAGAAACCATGCACCCAAAACTGCATTTTCTGAAGCTGAAGTTAACTAACTGAGGTGCACAATCATGTAAGACCATAGCGATTATTGCCCTCCCTTTTGAAACCTACTTTCCTGCAAACAACAGGAGAGAGTCTCTCTATTCCAGCAGATGACAAAAATCCCCCATGTGTAAATGCAGATTCCTGGGCCCCAGAGATTGTCGTCCTGGTGGCCCTCGGACCACCCGTGGAGAAACGCCGCTCCCCGTGGACCCTGAGCGAGGTCCCATCGAGACAGAATTCTTTTCGCTGCGGCAGCCACACCGGGGACACGAAGCCGCTGGCAGACGTTCCCCCCCAGGGAGGCAGGCGGTTCAAGGGGGTAAGAAGTGAGGTGGGCGGGGCCCCGGGTCTCCCAGAGAGGACTCTGTGAAGTCACCACGGGGTACTGTGCTGTCGAACCACAGCCGCGTCTTATTAAAAAAACATCAGCGGGGCCCTTGGAATTGATCACAAACTATTTCAGTCAATGTCACACGCAACCGTGTTTGGGGACGTTTGCAGGCACGTCTGCTAAATCGAGAGGCTTCGGGGTTTGGAAACAAGCAAACAACAAATAAATGAATGTATAATAAAATGAAGATGGCGGAGATCACATTTTTAGTTGCGCGATGAGGAATCTTAAGGGAAAGGAAAACGGTGTATTCATGTCGTGCGTGTGCCTGAGACCAAGCTCGTCAGAACGTCCAGGGAGCGACGAATGAACGAAGGGGGGAAGGGAGGGTGGGGAACACATTTCAAAGATGACCTGAAGGCAGCTGTGCCCGGAACAGGAGCTTAGAAAGGACTCGATGCCCCGTTTCTAGTGCTGGTTCCAGTCGTGGGATATTCTCTTTGTTAAAAGGAATTTCAAGTTCTGACAGCCTGTTGTATGCTCCCGAGCAGCTGTTTGCTGATGGAGGACAGAGAAGTGAGAGAAAAGAAGGAAAGAGACTCGAAGAAGAGCATTCTTGTTGGCAGAGCAGAAGGGGCCTCTGGAGGGGTCCCCGTTCGTTGTGCAGACGGCTAAAGCGAGACCTGGAGGGGGGACATGTTCAGTGGGGGGCGCGCTATAGCCACCAGAAGGACCAGTGATGGAAACCAGGGGCCCCAACTCTTAATCCAGCACTTCTTCTTCTGCTTCATGCCGTGAGGGTCCAAGATGCAGAATGTTCCAGATCCAGTGTTTAGGACCAGCTGGAGCACTGGGGGAGCCAGTATGAGCTCAGCCACCCGAGCCAGCGTTGGGTCTCAAGTAAGGACACATGTGTAGACTGATCTTATGTGGTGTGCTGGCACCTGGAAGACACAGAGAGGATGTCTCACATCTTCATGACGGTTCTCAGAGGCTGCATTTATTCAGCAAGCATTGCTGGGTGCTCAGGCCCTGGGGCCACAGCAATGGAGAGGACCAGGCTGCGTCCTGCCCTTGTGTCTTTGCCTCCCACCTGTGCTCTCTCCCTTGGAGAGCAGGCGTCTCCCCTCTCCTACTCTCCTAGAGAGCCTGGTTTGTACATCGATGAGGGTGTTTCCCACACCATCCTGTAACCTCACCTTCCGAGTCGGTTCCATCTCCAATCTGGGGGCCTCTCTGGGGCCTGGAACTGCCTTGTGCCCTGTGTTCCCAACACAGGACACTACGTCGGGCTCCCAGGGGCCGCTCAGTACAAGTTTATCGCATAAATAGCATGCACGGTGCCACCTGTTATAAACCTGATCACAGGCTGGAGACCATCCCCTAACTCGAGACCTCAGGAGGCTTTCTAGAACCCTCCCTGCGTTGGCCCCAACTGTCAGGTCAGCAATACAGGCCTCAGTCCTCATGGCCAGAGTGGGCTGCAGAGCTCCCATCATTGCCCAGCACTTTCTCATGCAGGGTCCTGGCCTCTATTAAAACACAGGCCTTCGAATGTGGCTCAGGAAACAAGAGGACCTCAGCCCGAGAGCAGAGCCTCGTGATCCCTCTCCCGGGAGGGTCCGAGACGGGGTGGGAGCATTAGGACAGGAAGGCAGAGAGAGGGTCCTTCCCCCCAGTGATTACTACCATTTTGCAGATAGGGAAACTGAGGCTCAGAGCAGTTTCATCACTTGCCCGGTGTCCTATATCGAGAGAGTGAAGGAGCTGGGAGCCGACCCCATAGCTACCTGCTTCCAGACCTGGACCCTTTTAGCTAAGCCGCACCATGGGGCCCAGGAGTTGGCGGATGGTGGCTGGGGCCATGGAGGAGGATGTGGCCCTGGGCAGAACCACAGATGCGGCGGTCACATGGGGCCCTTTCACCTGCTCTTCCTGCCGGTGTCCGAATTCCCACAGCAACGCTTCCAAAGCTGAGCAGCTGTCCGGATGCTCCCAACACCCTGGCCTCTGGAATCCTGGCCCCCCCCAGCTGCCCCTCTCCAGGGACCTTTTCTCTCCCTGTTAGACACAGACTCATGTCCTCTCCCAGCCCACAAGGTCCTACAAGGCGTGGCCCTCAAGCCCTGCCCAGCACCGTCCTTGTCCACCGAGTGCCACTCACAGCCTCTCAGTAGTTCCGGGAGACAGTGGTGTTCCTTCCCTCCTCAGCCTTCCCTAACATGCTCCCACCATGTGTGGGGGGGTGCTCTTTCCTCCTTTTCCCTCTCCTCAGCTCCTACTCATCCCTCCGACCTCCCCACAAATGCCACTTCCCTGACTCCACGTAAGCCAGGTCCCTTTTGCTACCCTCTCACCACCTCCTCTCCTCAATATCCTTTGTCTCCACTTTAATGTTGTACTTCTTTGTGTAACTATCTGGTGAATCCGTCTCCTCCACTGCACTGGAGGCACCTTGAGGCCAGAGACCAGGGCTGTGTTTGCGTTACAGTGACCGACCCATAATAGGAGCTCGACAGATATTGGTTGGTTGGTTGGGTAGAAAGATGGATGGATGGATGGGTGGATTTTAGGAGAAGTGGATGTAAGCGTTGATGGATGGATTTTACAAAGGATGGAGGGATGCATGGATGGGTGGATGGATGGATGGATTAAAGGAGAAGCAGATGGATGGATGGATAAATGGATGAATGGGTGGATGGATGGAAGATGGATGGATGGATGGACAGGTGGGTGGATGGATGGATGGATAGATGGATGGATGGATGGATTATGAGAGAGACAGATGGACGGGTGGGTGGATGGATGGATAGATGGATGGGTGGATGGATGGAAGATGGATGGATGGATGGATGGATGGATGGGTGGGTGGGTGGATAGATGAATGGATAGACGGGTGGATGGAAGAATGGATGGACTGTTGGATAGATGGATGGATGGATAGACGGATGGATGGACAGATGTATGGATTAATTAATTAATGGATGATTGGATTGATGGATGGATAAGTGGTTGGTTTGATGGATCGATGGATGGGTGCTATGTTTTTGTTTATTTATTTATTTTTACTCTGTCATTTTAATATTATAAATCAATAAATTTTTTCAATAATGCTAAGAAAATGGATAATGGAGTGGAAATAATATCCTAGGCTCTCAGATCCATTAATTTGGAGCCTCCTTTCATCCACACCCCTCCTCCCCACTCATTGCTTGGGAACGCACAATATCATTTTAAGTGTTCTGATAAGTCCTGCAATAAAGACATGTTTGACTTCATTTAACCCACAGTTTGCTAGTTACAGTCAGCGGCAGGTTTTATTTTCTCTGAGCACCGTTTACCGTAACCTGGATCCACTCCTCTACAGCACAGCGTTGTGAATATCATTATAAAACACCTGCAGAAATTTTCCTCTTGGCAACGCCTTATATGAAACGCTTCTGTGAGGGGGAGTCGTGTGTGTGTGCGTTTTCCGACGGTGTGGGTTTGAAAACACTCTACCAGGAGAAGGAAGGAGTTGCCTGCCCACCTCGCGAGTGACGGAAGCTGCTGTGCGGCCATGATGATTCTCCCCACTTCTGGCCTCCATCTATTGTCTTCAAGAGGAGGAACCGGATGGACTTGGCCTCGAAGCTCCCCTCTAGCTCCCGCCTGGCCGTGCTCCATGACTCTGCCTGCTTCCTGAGGGATGCAGCCGTGTGGGGATCACCTACTCCCCGCCTTCCCCTGTCTCCCTCTCTCCCGACATGCCTCCCCACTCCATTGTCTAAAGGACAGACATGCCTCGAAGGGGCAAATTACCCGCATTGACTCCCAATGTGTAGAGACCTCGGTGCTGCGACAATGCTCCAGGCTGGCCTTCCAAGTCCTGGCAGGGGAACATCTGTGCTCCTAACGCGGCCCGGCGCTGCCGGGGGCAATCAGATCCCTGCGCCACCGCTCTGCTCCCAGCCTGCTGCCCGCTCAGAGCAGACTAACCCGTTGCTGTGTTGTGACTGCAGCCACTTGCCCCTCCTGCTCTCGTCCCTCCTCTGGGAGTCAGCGATGGTGGCTGAGCTGGCAAAATTGTTCCAGCCCAATTGTTGCCAAATCTCCCAGCAGCGGCGCTGGGATCACCATTCCTGAGCTTCCCGCGAAGACTGTAGGGGCTCAGCTGAGTCTCCCGGGGCCCGGGAGACATGGACAAGGTGTCTGAGTGGAAACCGAGGGCCGGGCACCTGGGCAGAGGCTCAAAGATCCCCCAGGGAGGGGTCCTGAGAGGCTGCAGAGGTCATTACTGCCCCCCTAACACTCCCCAAAGTGTCTGCAGCTCCCGTGATGTGAACAGAGCTGGAGAGATGGAGCGCGGTGAACACTGGCCAACACGGGCCCCTCAAATCCGTCTCCCCGTGGCCCTCCCTCCCACCCCAGTGAGGAGAGCCGTGGGAAGAATGCCAGCGCACGTCTTCCGCACGCTAGGTTCCAGCAGATACTGTATTCCACACCTCTGATAGGCCATTGACCATCATACGCACCATTATTTTATGTCTTGCTTAGAAAAAAAGTAAGTTACCAACACGCTGTTCATTGCGAGGTGAACCGCGATTTCAGAGATCTCAAAACATAAACAGGTGCATTTTGGCATCCACCATACCGGTTCCCTATTAAGTAAGAGAACTGATGGGTGATGGCGGGGGGCTGAGGTTTCTTGTTTTTTCTTTGTATCCACAGATGGAGCTGCCGCTGACTCGCTTTGTAACCCTGGGGGAAACACTTTCCACCCCCGGGCCTCAGCTTCCTCTTCGTAACGGAGGACTCAGCCCCGTCTCCAGTGACCCCACATGGCTGCTGTAGAAATCAAATGGCATCAGGGTACCAGAACTCTCTGTAAGCTGCACAGACAGTTAAATAGGAACCCGAGATGGTCAACCTACAGCGAGATCCTTGCCCAAAGGTAGTCACGGTCAGAGTACTTGCTGTGTGACTTTGGAAAAGTTGTTCCACCCTCCTGAGCCTCATGTATAGGGGAAATGGGGAGTTTGCCCCATCTCCACTATAGAGACAAAGAAAGAGATCTTCCAGGGCTGCTGGGAGTATTCGAGGGGGCGATGTTTGCAGGATGCTCAGCGCCATGCCGGACACGTGGTAAAGCAGGCTCGCGAGTCCTAGCTGCCCTGAGGACTTGTATGTTTATAGTCGAGGTCTCTGAGGGGTAAGAAACAAGAATTTGGTGGCCTTCCTCCGCGTTTCTTTAAAGCACCGTTACTTCCCCAGTGCCCGCAGAAAGCCTGCTCCGGGAACCATCTGATGAATGAATGGCTGGATGAATGAATAACTGAATGAATGGATGGCTGGACGAATAAATGAATGAATGCATGTTCTTGGGTGTGCGGATGGGGCTGAGGGCCACAAGCATAAGCCAGTTGAACCACTTAGAGGAAAATGAGAAATAAATCACCTCGGACATCATACAGCTTCACTCCCATTTCACAGAGGGGGAAACTGAGGCTCTGAGGGGTCAGGAAGCTGCCCACAGCCACTCGGCTCACAGATTCCAGCCGAAGCCTCGACTGCCGTCCTTGGTCCTTCCCCTTCAGCCTCAAACCCCGGGACAACGTCCAGTGACTGATTTCAGTGACCGGGGCGGGCTGTTGGCAAGTTGACCACTGACTGCGCCATTTTCCCAACACCGCGGTTCCAAAGGAGGCCCGGGGTGGAGTGACAGCCGCAGCCCCGGCCCCCTTATTATTCCTCTCAGTGTAATAAATGCATTTTAAGAGAAACAGATGCCGGAACAGTTGGACAGGAAGGGCCCGGGCATGGGAAGAGGAATCTGGTCTGTGAAAATCTGTCTATTTGCCAGACGGTGAGCAATATGGTGCAGCCAGCCAGGTCTGGGCCCGGCTGCCAGGCGGGCCGATGGGGCCTCCTCGCTGTGTCCTGCTGGTCCTCCCAGGCCACCCTCCTCGGGCGCCCAGAACAGCATCCGGCTATCATTCCTGCCAAAAACAGGCCCAGGATGCTGACAGCCGCTCCTGAACAACTCTCCCACTGTGGCGGGGAGGGGCCCCTCCTCTTGGGAGCTCCAGCAGCTCCTGTAGCGGGTGGCGGGGCTGGGAAGGCGTCTTCTGACTCAGACCCAGCCCTTCTGGATGGTGTTTCTTACCAGTGAGCAGCTCCCTTGCCACCTGACCCTGCAGAAACGTCACTCTCGCTGTACCCCCCTCCCCAAGGGGGAAAAGAAAGGCTGGCGTCTTTGCAGAAGCTGCCTTGGCTGCTGCGGGGAGTGGGGTCCAGCTTCAACGAGGCAGAGGGGCTCCCAGCAGCCTTTTGTCCACTGGATCGACACCCACGCACCCTCTCCCTCAGCCTGAGCTCAGGGTCCCTCTGGATTTTGCCAGGAAGACGTGGCCCCCTGGGCAGAGGCAGGAAAATGGGACATTCAGTGTCTGGCCTGGCTTTTTGTCCTCACAGCAGGCGAGAGATGATCCCCCCATTTTGCAGATGAGAAAGTGGGGGCTCCAGGAGGGACCACGACCAGCCCAAGGTCATGCAGCTCAGAGGAGTCAGCGCTGGGTGGGCCCCGGGCGGCCGACTCTGATGTCTCTCCTCTTTCTACTGACCCGGCTGCCTCCCGAGGAACAGACTCCTGCGTGTCCTCCATTCTGCCAAAGCGCTGGGCGACACCTTGTGCCCTCCCCGAGCTGACCTACAGAGGGGGAGGAACCACATAATAGGCCTTCCTTCCAACAGAAGAGACTCCACATATTCTTTTCCATTGTCTCCAAAAAGATTAAAAAAAAAAAAAAAAAAGGAAGTCCTGGAAATTCAAGAATCCTACATCCAAATTATATTTCTTCAAGGATTCCTCGCTCCCGGAAGTCATGTGAAGATATTTTCTGTGGTTGTGTAACTTGATTATTTTTTTGGACCGGGGGCACTCATCTTTTCTAAACCAGAGATGCGAACCGTCCCGCTGTCTATCGCTTCTTGAGGATTGAAGATCTTCCAGGCTCTGCATGAAGCACAGTATGCACATCCTCCTATGTAACCCTCTCAGCGCCCCCGTGAGACCGGCCCGCATTATCACGTCACAGGGACCATACGGGACCCAGAATTAGAAAATGGCAGAGCCAGGACCTGGCTCCAGGTTTCCTGACTACGCGCTGGGCCCTCGGGGCAGCTTCACTGAGCTCCATCCCACCTCCTTGAGCTCAGAGAGGCCGAGACCAAGGACGGTATCTCTGGACTTCCTCGCAGCCAGATTCCGGATGCACATTTGTTCCTGCTCACGGGGGGCACGGAGGTGAGCGTCGGGGGCCCTGCTCCATGCTCCTGCGTCTGGGCTCTGGAGGCAGTGGTGTCCGATGCGTGCAGCGTCCTGTGTCCAGCGTAATTCCAGCGGTTGCTCTCCAGGCGCCTCTGTTCGGTGTTTTCTGGGAGTTATTCCAAGAGGCTCAGTCTCGAGCTTGCTCCTTCTGGCCTTCCAGAGCTTCTGTTTGCATCTAAATCCCTGTGTTAAGACCCTTCCTGCTTAAAATACCTAGACTGGGTTTGGCTTCCTGCATGAGCCTGAGCTGGTGTGCTGTGTGACGTCAGGGACACCTATTCTGGGTCGCAAGCCTCATTTCCCTCATCTGTACAGTTCACGGGTCACAGAAGGGCCATAAAGAGGAAATGGAAGCAAGAGGACTTTCCCACCATAAAAGGTTCTGCCGACATTGCAGCCCCATTGAAATGTCCTCTCTCTAATGGGGAATGGGGGCCATGGTGTCCCCAGGAACTGGCCCCCACCCACCCTTTACTCTCAAACCCTTTACAGAACCAGGTACCCGATGGGCTCGCAGAGGACGTGGAGGCAGCTGGGGGAGGGAGCGGGGCGAGGCCTGGCTTGTTGCTCAGGTTTCTCATGAGCCCCCTCACCTGTAACTGTGTCACCTGTGCCCTGTCACCTGGGACCCTTATGCTGACAGGGCAGGAGAAGCTGCTCCTAGGAGCTGCACGGTCCTTGTCTTTCTGTCTTATGGGGGATAACGGCAGGAGGCTCGAGGAACAGGCTCCACCCTCTCTTTTCTCAAGATGTCACAGCCTCCAGAAGCCAACGATGTCGATCAGGGTCATGAGAGGGGAACCCTGTATCTGCCAGACTGAGTTCTGTGTGAGAGAAGCTGGATGCCGGGGAGACTGAGAGGGTAGGGAAGCCCGTGGGTTCAGTCCATCATTCAGTGAACATTTTCGGACCACCTACTATGTTCCAGGCTGTGTGCTTACACCGAGAATTCAACAGGAAAGAAACCAGGCACAGTGTCAGCCCGCGCAGGCTGACAACCTGTCAGGGCAGAGAAGCCAAGGGGCATTTATACACAAGTGTGGTTAGTGCTGAGTTGAGGGAGCAGTGGGAGCCCAGGGAAGCCACATGACCCAGCTGGGGCAATCAGGGAAGGCTGCCCGGAGGAGGTGACATCTATGCTGAGATCTGAAGAGCATAGGGGAATTTTTCAGGCACGAGGAGATGGCAGAGTCGGGAGGGATGAAAATGCTCTTAGCAGAGAAAAAGCTCAAGCAAAGACTCGGGACTGAGGATGAGTTCATTAAGGACTCAGAGCTGTTCAGAGGGGCTGAGGAGCGTAGCTTTCTTATGAGGACCCTGGGAAAGCACAGGAGGATTTTAGGCAAGAAAATGTCCTCTAGTTATCTGTGGCTGCGTAGTCACCTCCAAATTGACCGGCTTGAAATCACACTCATTTTCGTGTTACCTCTCTCTGTTCTGGGCTCAGCCAGGTGGCTCCTGCGTGGGGCTGGGGTTCGAGTTGTCCTGAAGCTTTTTCACACCTTTATCAATGCTCCCTGTCGCCTGGGACCTCAGCTCAGGTTCCCGGTTGGAACGCCTACCTGGGGCTTCTCCACACTGTCCGGGCTTCCTCACAGTGTGGCAGCTGGGGCCCAAGGGCCAGTGTCCCCTCGTAGAGCCCAGCTTCAGAAGTCACACGGTCTCTCCTATGTGAACAACGACCCTGCCTCTCCCCAGGAGCCATGTCCGCATCCCGCCGTCAGGAAGACGGTGAGATGGGAGCGCTTGCTGGAGTCAACTCGGAAAACCGCCATCAAAGGCAGATTCAGACTTTGCGAAACTAGTCTGAGCTGGGAGCGGGGGAGGGGAGGCCGGTCCGGAGGCTGCGCTGGGTCTCGGGAGAGAGGATGCCATGCACACCAGGGGACAGCGGCAGGTGGAGGGAAAGAAAAGGTCGCGGGATTCTGTGTCCGAGACCCAGAGGCATCTTTAAGATCCTAAAAACACATCCCAACTGCCATTTCTACCGATGCCCACCTTCTGGGGCCAAAACCCAAATATGTGAATTAAAATCTGTCTCTTAACAGCAAACAACTGCTAGATTTCAGAGCTGGGGGGAGCCTTGGGAAAGGCTGGGTCGATTTTCTTCCTTGAAAATATGGGGAACTGAGGTCCAGGGTGGGTTAGGGGTTGAGCCAGGGTCAGACACGGAGGGAGGACCAGGCAGGAGCAGGTGGCAGTCCGCTCACTGCTGCCCGGGGCTCTCTTCCTGGTCTCCGTCTCAACGCACGAGTCCAGGACCGTCCGTTCTGCTCTAACGCTTGCTTTGAAACGACGAATTTGTTCCAACACCATTGAGGTATCAGGGAACAGTTTGAGCGTGACACAAATTTCACATTTGCGTGCGTGCAATTCTATTCGGGAGAAATACCACGTGAAGGCAGAAAACCGTGCCCCGTTGAACTTTGCTGCTAAGGAATACACGAAACAATCCCCCCCCCCAACACACACACCCCCTCCAACAGCTACCTGCTACCTCAGTTTACCCTGTGTGCTACGAGCCACGCTCCTCACTCAATTTCAGATGCTGCTCCTTCCATCCGTCACCAGAGCTCGAGCAAACCCTCTGACACCCACTTGCACCGCCCACTTCAGGTCTTTTTCAAGGTGCAGTGTCAGATTTACTGGATTATTTAGGAGGTCTAAACCATTTAATGTGTAAAACCAGGCTACGGATTTTATTAGTTTCTTCTCTATTTTTTTTTTTTATGTGTTGCTGACGAAGATTTTGAATCCCGGCCCCCGGCCCCGTTTTCCCTGTAAGGCCCGTGGTTTTTATGGCATGACTTTGCATGGGCACCCAGTGGTGTTTAGGAATGTCTGTGTCACGCTAGAGTGGAAGTGACCATGTGGCCCGCTTGGTACAACAGTGGCCAGAAAAGCATAAGAGAGATAGCATTGGGATTGGTCCCAGAGCCCTGTGAGGGCTGGTGGCCATGTTACCCTGATGGTGGTAACAGAGGATGTGTCCATTTTATCCCATCCATCAGCCAACCTCCCACAATGCTTTGGGGGAAGCCCTACAATGAGTATTAGGGAATTATCTCTCTGGCTCCGTAGGGCTGACCTAGATCACAAGGTTAAGGCTACGAGGAGGCCAACTTCAGCTCCAACACCTCACAGCCTTCTGAAAATAAAAAGGGTGAGTCTGTGAGGTAGTGAGCCTCCCGTCCTGAGAGGCATACAAGCACGCTGGCTGTATGCTCAGTGCAGGGGGATGCTGTCCACAAGATTTCTGCTTCCTGTAGGCTTAGATTAAATTACAATTTCCAAGTTGAAGGAGTTGTATGTGTGTTTTTTTAAAACAGATTATTCTTTAGAGCAGTTTTAAGTTCGCAGCGACATTGAGCTGCAAGTACAACGAGTTCTCACATAGCCCCTGCCCACCCACACAGCCTCCCCATCATCAACATCCCGCTCCAGTAAGGCGCGTTGCTACAGTCAATGAACCCACAGGGACCTGTCATCGTCACCACAGTCCATAGCTGACATCAGGGTGCCCTCTTGGTGTCGTCCATTCTATGGGTTTTGGCAAACCTATAACAACACATACCCACCATTAGATCATAGAGAATAATTTCACTGCCCCAAAAATCGCCTGTGCCCCCACTGAGCCTTTTAAAGTAAGGATCGTGCAATCTCCCCTCAGACTGATGGAACCGGGATCCTTGAAGATGGGGCCCAGGACCCTGCATTTTAAGGTCCCCCCCGTCCCCCCGCCCCAACCCACCTCCCTGCACAGGGTCAGACCTAGGCAGCCAACCCAGCCTGGTGTGTGTACAGAAACTTCCGGACGATCGAATAGCTTAGGCCGCTTCTCTTAAAGTTGTAGGACGCTTCGCCTTTGGCTGGAAATCCACTTCCCGCCGACTTTAGGCAAAACCGAGCAGGGGCCTCTGCACCCAGGGGCCTGGGTGAGTGAGCAGTGGTGAGAATGGTCTCCCTCGCTCTACGGGGCTTTTCTGCCCGCAGGTGGGGATCTGGGTTCTTGGACACCAGACTTTCCTGGGGGCACACTCAGCCGGACCCTTCCAGGGGAAAATGGGTGTGCGACCCCCAAGTTTAGAAACAAAATGGAGGGAAAGAGTAAAAAATATATATTTTCTGCAGTTCGGACTCTCCGTCTTTGCTTTAGTAATCAACCTTCCCAAAGTGCTTGGAACAGCTGAAGAAAGCCCATCGTATGCGTTAATGTGTGTGGTTCTCGCCTTGGCTAGAGTGGGAAAAACTACGGCCTGGATTAAAGATTGAAGATTCTCATGCACTTAAGCTCCTTAGAGGCCAGAGGTTTCATTATTTGTTTCTGCATCTGTAGAGCCTAGGAAGGTGCAGTGTCCAGGGAATGGCTTCGTGAGTGTTTGTTGAATGACTACATGAAATAGTTTAAATAGTAAATAGGAGAGTCTGCTCCAATGCCTGGAGCATAGTAGGTACTCAATGTAATGACACAGTCTTATTGTGTGCCCGCGATCAGGAGTCAGGAGTTGGGATCACTGGCCCAGCTTTACCTTTAACATGCTGTGAAATACTGGGACAAACTCTTTCCCTCTCTAAACCTCAGTTTTCCCACTTGCAAAATAAAGGTCCTTCCAGTTCAGTTTACGAAAAATATGAGAATCCGGCTCTGATTGAAAAAATAACAGTGGTTGGTGCACACAGTGGAGCACTACGACACACATACAAGAACGGCTAAGCTTTAAAATACCGACAACAGCAAGTGTTGACGAGGATGTGGAGCGACAGGAACTCTCATCCAACTGGTGGGAAATTAAAATGGCATAACCGCTTTGGGGAAAAATCTTAAGTTTCTTGTAAAACTCAACATACCCCTCCCTCATGACCCAGAAATTCAGCTCTTTAAGTATTTACCATGAGAAATGAAACACGTTCACAAAAAAACTAGTTTTTGTCTAGTTTTGCTATAAATAAAGGTCTCCTATGGGCATTCTTATACAAGTCTTCTTTTTTTTAACTTTTTTGTCTTTGACATTTTTTTACAATAAAATGTCGGTGAAAAAGGAAGATCTGGAACCCACTGAAGTTTAGTACAAAATCCATCAGCTTCTTCAATCTCTCTTGATCTTTTTAGATCAATGACATGAAAGCTGAATTAATCTTAGGACCTCCAAGGGTACCTATAGACTCATCTCTTACGTAGATTTTTGTGTCTCTGAACTCCTGGAAAAGGATACTGATGACCTGGTAAATGATTCCTCAATCCTATAAGCTTACTAATCACTAAAGACCCCTGACTCTTAACACAAGCTCCCCAGACCAGCACAATTGGAATTTGGCAAACAGTCACTGAGCTGAACCACGTGCCGGACACGGTGCCCCATGGCTCTTCAGTTTCATCTTCAAAACGACTCAACAGAGAGTAGACACTTGGTGATCTTTTCACAGACCTCAGACTGAACTCAGAGGTGTTAGAAATTTACACAACGTCACAGAGCCACTGAAATGGCCTTTAGTGACTATATCTCTGTCGCCAGAAAATGCACCTGCTTTTGCGATCTTAAGATAAAAATCCTTATGACGTAACCACAGCCGGCCCTTTGGATCAGCAGTTCATCTGAAGGATGGAAACAGGATGGTGATAGGCCGTCCCAGAGGCCTGGGGTTTTCTAAGCTGACGTGGTAAAAGGACAGCCAGCTCTTTCCTATAAATCTCAGGCTGTGAGCTCATAGGCTGGAGGATAGTAAGGGCGTCATGAGTCCTCGATGCGAAGAATACTCTATGCCAGGAACTCTCTGTGGACCATCCCATTCAAACCCCCCAGCAGCCCTATGAGATGAGAACTTTGCTTTCCCCATCTTACAGAGGAGGAGACCGAAAATCAGAGAGGCTAATTCAGTTTCCCAAGGGAACACAGCTAAGATTCAAAACCAGGCTTAGTCCCCATCTGATATGCCCTGAGTACTCCTGCACAGGTGGATGAGGTCTGCCTGGAGCTGCCAAGGCCCCCTCCCATCCGGAACGTCACTGGTCTGAGCTATCCACCTGCCCCCAACTGGGACCCTCAGGTTCACAGGGCCAAGCAATTGCTTCTCTCCCAGGAACCAGAGCATCCCAGCTGGAGGCCTCTGAGGGGGCCACCTGGTTCTCAAGCGCTGGATAACACAGCCTGCTCAACAGCTTCCCTTCCGGTGCAAACAGACGCGGAGCTCGAGACGGGGCTGCTGTTGTGGGGAAGCCAAGGGACGAACCCTCTGGCCATTGAAGATGCCCCCTCATTTCTGGGGTGTCTTTTTCCTACGCAGCCTCTCAGATGTCAGTGGATGACAGTGAACTGTGGGCAGAAGACGTGGCAAGAACTGGCTTTGGGAGCTGGACCCTAGATCAGAACCCAGGCTAGACGGGGCCTGCTTCTCCCATCACTGGACCCCTAGAGGCAGATAACAGGAGCCTCGTTGCACCGATGAGGATGCTGAGGTCAGAAAATGCTTTTTAAACTAGTCTACAGGAATCCTGACTCCGCACCCGATGCAGCGCGAGGCTCTCCACGCGCTCTCCTCATGGACTTCCGATAACAGCCCCGGATTGCCACTACCCATCATTCCCATTTCACAGACGACAAAACTGAGGTTTGGAGACAACGGGACTCAGCCCGCAGAGGCAGGATTTGAACCGATGATGCTGGAGCCTGGGCGTCCGACAGCGGCTCAGCTTTCCAGGCTCAGCCCTGCTGGTCCCTCAGGATGAAGGGATGGACCACGGACGGCGCCGCAGGGCGTGCAATTGACTCCGTTATTGACATCTCAAAATCCGGCCTGTTTTTGTGTTTTAAAAGGCTGAGAAGTTCTGTGCTGCCTTCAGAAAAAAGGAAGAGAAGGTGATTAGGGCCGTCTCCTGGTCCGCCCCTCTTCTAACACCCGCCTGTTATGAAGCCCCCCGATGCACCCACAGGCGTGAGCTCGGGGCTTCCCGGCAGCCTCGAGAGCTGGGGTGCGGCCATCGCAGGCCACCGGGGGCTCATAACACCACAGAGTTCACGGGAAAGGAGGGAGGAAGCCTGTGAAAGCGACGTTTGCCAGCACTCTCCAAACGGCCCCGCCCGCTAAGTCTTACTGTGTAGACAGTGCCAGATCAGATTAGAGCCGCAGTTGCCACGTTATCCTGTCTGGACTTCACTCACGCTCATTAAGCTCCGAAAATCCCTTGGACGGTGTTTAGGACACCTCTGGAGGAGTTTGCTGTGTAAATATTATCCCACCATTAAATCCTGCGACAAGGCCGCCGTCAACAAGTGGGATTCACGACGGTTTTGCCGAGGGGGCCGCGCTGGGCGCCTGTGAAGTGCAGCCAAGGGGCTCAGCCGAGAGGCCAGCGCAGCCTCGAGGGCTCTCGTCCTCCCACAGAAGCCGCCTGCCCCCGGGCGTGGTGAGGCGCACGGCCGCCGGGCGCAGTGTGGGCTGGGGACCAGCGCGGGGAGCCACGTGGGGCAAGGGCCTGCGGGCCAGCTGGTGCTCACGGAGCGGCTTCATCTGGAGGGGAGGCCTCTGGGCTGAGGCCGGGGCTGCCCGCCCTCCCTCCCGCCTCGCAGCAGGTGTGGGCATCCTGGAGGCAACTCTTCCCAGCCGGAGGCGTCCTTGTCCTGGCCGTCCTGTCGTCCCCATGCCCACATCCTTCCTTTCTTTCTTTTCTTTTGTTTTTTCTTTCTTCCTTCCTTCCTTCCTTCCTTTCATTCTTTTTCTTTCTTCCTTTCTTTTCCTTTCTTTCCTTTCCTTCCTTCCTTCCTTTCTTTCTTTCTTTATTTTTTCTCTCCCTCCCTCCCTTTCCTTCCTTTCCTTCCTTTCCTTCTTCCCTTCCCTTCCCTTCTTTTCTTTATTTCCTTTCTTTCCAACATTGGCCCCTGTGCTAACCACTGTGGCCAATCTTCTTCTTTTTACTTTTCTGCTTTTTCTCCCCAAATCGCCCCAGTACATAGTTGTATATTTTAGTTGTGGGTCCTTCTAGTGGTGGCATGTGGGACGCGGCCTCAGCATGATCTGATGAGCAGTGCCATGTCCGCGCCCAGGATCGGAACCAGCAAACCCTGAGCTCCCGAAGCAGAGGGCGTGAACTGAACCACTCAGGCACGGGGCCGGCCCCTCTTTCTTTATCAGCTTCTGTATTTGGAGGAGGGAACTCGCGGGCGATGGGCCATCGATTGTCATGGACGGATAACCTATCTGACTCAGCAGATGCTGCTGCCGCTGGGGCTGGCGCGATGTCACTGCTTTTTGCTTTTCTTTTTCTTTCTTTCTTTAAAAAATTTCATTAATTTATTTTTAAGCTGATTTGCACGTTGTGCTCCTGGGATATGGTGACAGAAGGTGGACGATTTGAACATAGAAGCTCAAGACACAGCGCCTGGCCCGGCTGAGGGTGGGCAGTCATTGTGCGATAAATGCTTCTGGAATGTTCTGCTCTGTGCTAAGTGCTGCTCCAGGTGTAGGGGACTGGCCTGGTCCCTGCCTCAGGAGCTCACAGGCTAGTGCTCTGGCCTTGCAGAATCCGGCCCTCTGGACACCAGGGGATGTGACCAGGCAGTGTTGGCAGGTCCTGGCGCACAGCGGGTGCCCAGTTAAGAGGGACTGAGGCAACGCATGCAGAGCCCCTGGTACACAGTAGTTGCTCAGTTAATGCTAACCGTCTCTTTTCATCTCTCTTCAGGGATTCAAGTCCCATCTGAGTCATTTTTGTAGCTGTGTGACGTTGAGGTAACCGCTTTCCCTCTCTGAGCCTCAGTTTCCACATCTGTAAAATGGGGCTTATGGTAACATCTGCAAAATGCAGCTGTTGAAAAACGTCATTCAGCCACACATGGGCTTCTGTGACATGCAGTTATTGAGCCCCTACTGTGTGCTGGGCGCTGAGGGTTTAGAGATGAGCGAGACCCAGTGCCTGCCTCAAATCGCTCAGAGCCCCCTGAGGAGTGAACGAGTACATTGGATGGCCTGGTTGGTGCTGGGACAGGGTGGCTCAGGGGTGCTGTGGAAGCCTCCGTGAAGGGCCCTTAGTGTGGCCTGGCTGGGGGTCAGGGGACAAACCCTCCTGGAGCAGCAGCCACCAACTGCCGGCCAGCCCACTGTCTGATTTTGTACAGTTCACAAGCTGAGACTGTGCTCTGCATTGTTTAAGTGATTTTTTTAAAAGTCAAAATAACATGTCACACAACGTGAAAATTATATGAAATTCAAATTTCAACGTCCACAGATGGAGTGTATTGAAACGCAGCCATGCCTTTTTGTGTATGGCTTGCCCACGGCCACTTTCCGTGCTACGACGGCAGTTTACTAAGCATTTATTAGGTCCACTGCTGTTCCCCTAACAGTCTCATGTTCAGCCACCAAATGGATCCGAGAGACGAGATGATTAAGCCACTTCACAGCTGAGGCATCGGGAGCTCAGAGAGGTCAAGACGCCCGGCCAAGGTCACACAGCAAAATGCAGATCCGAACCCCACGCTGCCGTATTCCAAAATCCATGCTCCAAACCCACACCAACAAACCCAGGCATTTGACTGCCCATATTCTGCAATTTTTTTTAAAGCTATGCGTTGGTGAAAAGAAAGGAAAAAAATTTAAATGAAACTGGGCTAGAATCCAAAGTAGGATTTGGGCAACTGCTCCCTGTCCCCCACACTCACACATTCTGGATGTTGTTTTTTCCAGTTCCCCTCATCTCAGGCTCTGCTGAAATCCAGCCACATCGCAAGGAAGGAGAACGGGGGGGAAAGCCTGGCTTTCCAGAAAGAGCCAGCAGAGAGCTCTGTGAACCGGGTGGAGAGACGCGTCCCGAAGCCGTGGCGGAGCTGGCAGCCCCGAGCATGGCAGCTGTTGGCTGCGCTCAGAATACACAGAGGCGGGCCGATGGGTTCGGGCTGGGGAGCCACCTCACCTCACAGGCTTCAGGCAAAACCGAGAGGCGCCGGTGACAGGTCTGCCAGCTGACGGGAACTGACTCAGGTGCGGGTTTGTGCTTTTCTCTGTTTGGCACAAACACGGGCCGTGGCGAGAGAGCTGGGTGGCTCCGGTGGCACTTCCTGTCTGTGCCACCTTAGCCGAGAGCCGTCACCCATCTGGGCCTCAGTGTCGTCATCCGTAAGTGGAAATAACGGCACCTACCTTTGGGGACATTTGTGCAGTGGACACCATGGGACACCGCCTAGATCCCCCTTCCAGGAAGGCCCAGTTGCCCCGGCGTCTGGGAGCAGCGTCATTGACAGCCTCAGCTGTCAGCCCCTTCAGGGTCGACCCGGCTCCAGAGACCCACCCGGCCCAGGGTCACGTGCAGTGACTGACCTCTGCACCATGTAAAGGCCTGGACTGACAACTCTGCGGCGTCAGCCTTGCTCTGGGGCTGTTGATCGAGGCTGTTGCCCTGCCCGCACCCCAGTTCGACTTCTCCCTCCGCCCCCTGTCCCTGTTCCCTCCCCCACACAGGGGTCGTCCCCGAGACTCTTGCTGATGAGTGACCTGCATCCTCAGTTCCATCCTCTCTGCATCCTGGGCACCACGGTGGGGCCATTTGCTTGAGAAATTATTTGTGGAAAGGACCCACGGGACAGCGGGGCCTCGGTACCTGCACACGAGCAAAGGAAGATGCACGTTACAGAAACAACGTACTTCGATGTGTCCAAACCCCTCTCGATTTCAAAGACGAAGAACAAAGTGGGTCAGCAGAGCTTGTGTCCTCTTCTCCGGCTCGGTGGTGGGCGGAGACCTTGGCTCTGCTCGATTGCGCCCCATACCGAGGCCCAGCCGCCCGCTGGGCTCGTGCAAACAGCAAAGCTCATCATTTCCATTTGACAGATGTGAAGACAGAGGCCGAGAGCAGCAAAGCACCGTATCCGCAGCTCGGCGGAGAGCCCTGTGTCATCATCTTGTGCGTCCATTCGGAGAATACTGAGTGGGGGGCCCTGGGACCCCTCGCAAAGCTCAGAGCGAAGGAGGGAGACAGGTAATGAGCCGGCAATGACAGTGACAACCGTCTGAGACGGCTGATGGCCGGCAAGTGCAGGGAGTGACCGGGGGAACCTAGGGTGGCCCCGGTGAGCCCAGAGCAGGGCTGGAATCCCGTTCTTCCAACTCTGCGCCCACAGCCGCCCCTCAAACCTCTCTTTCAAGGCAGGTCGGTTGGAGAGGCTGGGTCCTCAGCCTGGTTTTTCCCGACTCTGGCCTTAAGCGCCAGCCTAGAGGCCCCGACGCCCCACCCTCTCTGCAACCCAGGACCCCAAAGGCCCTTGCCCAGCTTCTCGTCCGGCTGTCCGGGTTTGAGCAGACCCCGTTGCTCCCGAGGCCAGATGACCAAGTTTGGAAGAGGCTGCGAGGCCTCGCTTCCCTCTGTGAGTCTCCTTCTGGGATCTGAGCCAAAGGGGTCTCCATTTTTCTCCTCTCTCGGGGTCTGGAGCGGCTGCTGCCTGCAGAAGCCCCGTCCTGCTGTCTGAAGCCCCACCCGGCTCTCTTTCCTGGCAGCACCAGGAGCTTTCCCAGCCTGGGGAGGAGCCTGGGAGGGTCACGGCTCAGGGGCGGCTGTTGGGTTCCTGGAAGAAGTCAGGTTCAGAGAGAGGGAGCCAGAGAGAGGACTGGCAGCCGCCCACGCGCTGTGCTGGGCGCAGGGGACACGGCTGCCCCATCTCTGAAGCTGCAGCCTGGGAGGGCTCTCCCCGAGGCCGCCCGGGGCACCGGGGCTCGCAGGCCAACTGCACAGCTCCCAGGATGCCTGGCCCTGCCCAGCCCTGCCACCTCCGAGCCCACTGCTCTCTGTGACCCTCCCAGGCTGCTCTCCACTGTCCCTTCTGTCTGAAACATGGCTCCTCTGCAGGCCAGCTCCATGCATTCTTCCAGTTTTAGCTCAAATGGCACCTCCTCCAAGAAGCATTCCCGGCCAACCCCAGGGTTTCACCGCCTCTCCCATGGGCCTTTCTCCATGTCACAGAGCTTGTCACACTGAATTCTAATTGGGGGTCAGCCCGTCTCTGTCCCCCATCAACCTTGGAGCTGTTTGAAAGCTGGGACCACCGCCTTCCCGTCGTGCTGGATCGCCAGAAGCTCACTCAGAGCCTGGCACATGCTGGGTGCTTTATCACCCCGATCCACGAGGGCCCCCTCTGTCGCCCTCTCTTCAAACAGACCCCGAGTGGTGGCTGGTATGGCCACCAGCCTCCCTGAACTCCTCTCCCTCTTGCCTAGCAGCCCACCAGGAGGGCAAATTCCAGAGAAGGTTCTCATTGGTCCAAACGGGGTCCTGTGCTTCTCCTGGAAACATTACACAGCCCAGAAAAAGGACGGCATTGATGGGCCAGGCCAGGTCACTTGTGGCTCCTGTGCCTGGGAATGAGGTCAGCCACATCAGCACCAGGAAGGATAGATTTCCCACCAAAGGGAGGGGGGCTGTGGCTAGTTGGGGTGTGGGGTGTTAGACCCCCAATAGCTGCCCTCTTGGTGTGAGACCAAGAGAAACCACAGGTCTCCACTATGAGCAAGGCAGCGGAATCTTAGGGGAAAAAATCTGTTTGAAAACTATCTGACTGTTTTGTGGAGTAACCGGTGGTTTTCCCCAGAAGGAGAGATTCAGAAAGTGCTCATCATCAGAGCCGCGGTGGGGTTATACCGCACCCAGCGGACCGTCAACAATTACTCCTGCGTGAGGCTGGCGGGATGGGCAGGGGCACGAGAGGCCTTGAATGACACTGTGCGAGGCCGGACCCCGTAACTCAGCGCGCTCTGGCCCTCAGGCCGGCCATCTGCGTTTGTAAATAAAGTTTATTGTAACGCAGCCGCGAGCATCTTGCCTGTGACTGATTTCGCGCGACTGACACTCGCAGAGGTGAGCAGCCGTAAGAGAGACAACGTGGCCCGCAAAGCCAAAAATATCTAAAAGCTGGCCCTTTACAAAAAGTTTGCTGGTGCCTGGGGGAGAGAGAGAATTGGGGCTTTTATGCGCAGGAGGGTCATAATCGGCTTTACGTTTTAGGAAGACAGATTCCACACTCTGGGAGCAGTGAGGAGAGGTTTCAAAGATAGAGTCGATGGGTGTGTATATCGGGGGGCTCCTCAGGAGCAGACTCTGAGACGAGAATCTGTGCAAGGAGTCAATGAGGGGGCAACCTCAGGGATCATCACTGGGGAGGACAGGCTGTGAGGCAAGGAAGGGAGGGGACCTTCAGGCGGCCTCTATGGGCAGGTTACCGTTCGGGGTGACCAGAGCTACGCCCACTGAGGGGCTCTGTAGATCTCGTGCCTGGGAGGGAGCAGAAGCCGGGGTATCTACACTCCAGGTCCCCCAGAGCTTGGCTGTGCTGCACCCAGGGCGGTGCCAGCCCCCCAGCGCCTGCACCCTTCCCTTTGGTGGGTCGAGCAGGGCTGCAGGCCGAGGAAACCAGTGGGAAGCCAGCGCTGGCCGCTGTGCCCCGCGCCCCACTCCCGGGACCAAGAAACCGGCTGCAGATGTTGTTTCTCAAGGCTGGTGTTCTCCGGCTTCAGATGGAGCTGGCTTTGAGGACAGTTTGGGGGATCCCTAGGGAGAGATAGGAAAGGCGGATCCCACTTTTGCCCTCCTGGGTCCCACAGGTGTTTCCAGAACAGCTACTGTGTGCTGATAAACCTGCTGGCCCATCCGTGGGAGGCAGAGGCCGTCCTGTGCTCGGTGCCGGCCGTGGGCCCAGGGCCACTTCCCACATCTCTGAGCCTCAGTTTCTTCATCTAAAATAAGGCAGCATCATTGGCCTGACTCGAGGCTGGTTCCACCACGCGGTGAGCCCTCAGTTTTCACGAATGGGGTGCCGCTCAGCCATCACCCATGTTTCTAGGTTTCCCTCTGCCACCCAAACCGTCCACCCGGGGTCAGGCCTCCGCCAGGCGGATTTGGAATACGTGTGGACCTGGAGCCACAGAACCAACCCCCCATGTGGAACCTGAGAAGGCCGCTGCCCCCCTCCGGCCTCAGTTTCCCGCTCACGTGGGACTCGAGGATCTTATCCTTCCCGCTGCAAAGACGTTGGGTCTGAAGACGGAATGAGATCATTCCGCGTGTTCAAAGTGGGCTGTCAACTGTACGAGGCTGGATTTATTTTTTGTTTGTATAGATTTTCGTTTGTATATTTATTTTATCTAAGTGTTTCCCTCTCTAGATGGTGAGCTCCTTAGGTCCCAAGTACCCAGCTCCTGCCACACAGGAAATGATTGT
Organism: Equus quagga; assembly: GCF_021613505.1. NCBI lineage: Eukaryota > Metazoa > Chordata > Mammalia > Perissodactyla > Equidae > Equus > Equus quagga. The sequence goes on from NC_060281.1 coordinate 84,134,928, forward strand.
TTAATAAACGATTATGCTGGGTGCACGGGAGGCCTTACCACGTGCTCACTGAATGAACAAATGGACGACATGCATCAGGGAGTCAGTGAGCAAGCAAGACGGGAAGTGAATGGAGAGAGGGCGGAGGAAGACCCACTGAGGACTAAGATTCCTGGCTTGGGACCTAGTCTTTGCCTGTTTCCAGCTGTGGGGCCTTAAGGAAGTCCTTTTCCTGCCTGGGCCTCAGTTTCTCTATCTGTAAAATGGGACAGTTCTCAGAATCCTCACAGCTCTGAGAATCCAGGACGTGTTCGCCTCCTCCCGTGCCCGGGCCTGACTGTAGGGCGACTCTGGCGACGTTGGCTTGTCTCCTCGGCCCTCCGGCCCCAGCCCCCATGTTCCTTTTCCCTCAGGATGTTCACAGCTTGTTCCCTGACTCGCCTTCCTGTCCAGTGTCTGGGCTTTCCTCCTCGAGCTGGAATTAACCCCATGGTGCATGTCTGGTTATGCGTCAGCGTCCGCCTGCTGGTGATTAAATGGGAGCCCTGGCCCCACCTCGAGACGTACCGAGCGGGAATCTCGGGGCAGGAGGGCCCCCGGCTCTGCACGTCAGTAGGCTCTCCTGGGGCTGCCAAGTGGCTAACTCAGTGCACAGGCTCTGGGCTCAGGCTGGCACTCCGACCTGCTGTGCAGCTTTGGGGAATCAGCTATTCTCTCTGATCCCTGTTCCCCTCTACCATAGAAATGGAGCTAACCATCGGCCCCACGTCACCGCAGGGCAAGGCTTCAAGGAGACACTGCGTATGCAGCTGTCCACAGATCTTCTCTATCCTGGCGACTGGCCTGAGCCCTGTCCGCCTGCTGGCTCAGCAGTGTGCGAGACCCCACAGCTGTTTATTTTCTATTAGTCCATTTAATCTCTATTTCCATCCCATCAGGCTGGAGAAAAACATAACCTTGAGACATTAAACAACCGGCCCCACTGTATCCCCACGGCGGGGCCACAGCCGGGGTCTCAGCTTTGAAACACCCACCAGGACCCCATGGGTCCTGCTGGCCCCTCGTTGCCTTTACCCACCCCACAGGATGACCCTGGAGCTGACGACCCTCTCGAATGACGAGAGCAGACAGGAAAGATGGAGCATCTACAGAACAGGACACACACCCCCCCCCAACAATTCAGATCCGAAACACGACCCACATACCCTCCTCGCCCCCACCTCGCATTCCCTATTTAATGCGACCTTTCCTTCACCGCCCAATAGGAGTGTTTTAGGGAACAGACACGGTTAAAGCACAAATTTTAAATAAAAGTAAAATCAAGACTCCAGTGCAATCACAAAATGACCACATGTCAAAGATGGCATTTCACTCAGTAATGAAAGTGGGAACCAGAAAGATGGCCCAACCACTCAGAGGAGATTTCAGACAGCCCCACGGACTCAGCAATCAGAGACGCTGGGGTGCATCCACAAGTAGGTGCGAAATCGGTTGATGGCTTTGGGGCAGTAATCAATTGCATTCCACTGGACAGGATTCATTTGCATTTCTATGGCCTGAATCACTCCCAGTTGCTTTTTTTTTTTTAGCTCAGAGTTATGAAACAGCTCAAAGACCATGAAAGGCCCCACAACCTGGAGGGTTTTGCTAGACGGAACATCCAGCAAACTTATGTATTTATTTTTTGCCTATACCAACGTCGGCCGCGATTTTTCCTGACCGTGCAAGGCTGCCGCCACCATCCCAGAAAGGAGGAGAGAGGCTGTTCTGTGCGGCCTGAGCCTCAGTTCCTTAATCTGCAAAATGGGCATCATAAGAGCCCCTGACAGCCCGGGACAGGCGCCCCGCTGTGACAGGAGCCATGCGAGAAGTCACGCGCGTCGGGAAGGAGTTCCCCAGCTCTCAGTCATGTGTGCCCCCCTTCCCGATTTTGGTCACGTCCTGCTCTACCTTCGAGGAGTGACGATTTCCTTGCCAACAAACCGGATTTCATAAGACCCACGAAATCAGAGGATGAGGTGCTGGTTCTGTGGTTTTTTTCTAATACGTGTGAAAATAGACACACGGCCCTTGAGATTAAAAAAAAAGTAAGTCCATCCTGGTAGTAAGTAATCCAGCATTCCAAGGCATTAGGCAGAGTTGGGTGGGGATGGAGACAGGAGTACATGGGGCGCTGCCCAGACGCACAGCGGACACACGTCACCACCAGCAACGACAGCTCGCTCTGCAGATCGGTTCAGAGCGGGTGGACGTCCTCCTGAAACAGGAGGGAGGGCGAGGGAACCCCCATCAAGGAGGTCCCCGGAAACACGGGGTAGGACTGCCCGGGGAGGGGTTGGTTTATGTGGGCTGTGAGCCGCAGACCCCGGGCCCCCTGCACCTCCCGCCCCGGGCCCACCAGCCCCTCAAATTCCCCGTCTCCTCCTGCTCCAAGCCTGACCTCGGCCCCCTCTGTGATTCATCGGGCTGGAATGTGGGAGTCCTCACGTCCACCAGCCGAAGCCCCTTAACTCCCCATCCAGGAGGAACGGGCAGGGCCTCCAACTAGACCGCCGTGCTCATCCCGGCCGCCGTCCTCCCCCGCCACGGGCGCAATCATTTCTGTCCAGAACACACCAAGGGCTCCGCTTCCCAGGAACTCGTCTGGCGTGCAAACATTTGGTGATTAAGCGGGGCTTACTTCATTACGCACTGTGTAACGACTCTTCAACCAAAGGAGGGTGGATTAGGGGTCCCGGTTGGCACTGGCGATGTGAAAGGTGCCAGGCGCGATCCAGCCTGGGGAGCAGGGCGGGGCTCGGCAACTGTGATGCAGCCATTCATTCATTCACTCATTCCGTGTACTCAGGGAGCACACGGAGGAGCCGGGGAATACAGTCAATAACACCCATGAAAGAGTGCGGGGCGCTGGGCTGTAAGCCGGGTGATTGACGTCACCGTGGGTGGGACCAGGGGACTATTGTGAGCTGACTCCAGGAGGCACCGAGCTGCTGCCATGGATAAGGATCCTCATCATCTTCATCACGGACGCAAACCCTCAGCCAGCACCAGCTGCGTCTTACGTGGGAGAAACTCACTCCGTTCTCTCCCCGATGCTCTGGCGCACCGTGTCGAGGCGTTGCTCCTGTGTTACAGATGGGGACACTGAGGCACACCCCTGTGAAGTGGTCCAGCTGGGCAGGGCTTCCGATGGATGGCGAGACCTCTCTCCCCACTGTGGTACCGCCGAGGGCGGAGCGGGTGGTGTCTCTGCAGCCACTGACGAGAAGATGCTGTGATGAACACCGGGTCCCTGAGGGATGAGGATGAAGGGGCTGGGGGTGTTGGCTTGCCCGAGGTCAAGCAGCAGGGCGAACCCGGGAGGGGACTTCCTTCATGCTGCTGGATTTGCGTCCCAGCCCGTATCACCGTCTAACGCGCTGTGTGTCTGAACACTCCCTCAGAGTGTGGTCAGGGGCCCTCACCGCCAGTTGTGTGATGACTCCTGGTTGTAGCCTGCTTGGTTTTGTTCTGGCCCTTCTCCCCCTGGAATTGTGCTGGGCGTCTGACCTTTGCCTTGACCTTCAGAAATGCCCCCCTCTTTGTCACTATCCTCCTGTCTCGATGGTTTCTTGCCCATCAGTGACTCACTTTCCCCGTCTGTAAAATGGGCCGTTTGGTCTGGACCATCTCTAAGTCCCTCCACGGACATCTTTGGAGCCCAGGGTGTCTCCTCTGCTTTTGGGGTCCAAGAATGACAGCGGCCATTAGAAGACTTTGGCTCTTAGGTCCAATGTTGCCAAAGCTTCAGAGCCCAGCCCCACATAGCTTTGAACCAAGTAAGGCTGAGTTTCAGCTCTGATTTTCATAAACTATGTGACCTTCCGCAGGTGGCTTGCCCTCTCTGGGGCAGCTTTCAAACGGGATGACCCTTCTACCTGCTTCCGGGGCTGCTGTGAGTGATCTGGACAGGCCCTCGGGCTCTCGTAAAATGGTCCACCAGGTCGTGGAAGCTATCGCTTCTCAAACTCGGACCCACAGATAAATCCCAAAGTGTCCACCTCTCTTCGTGTTCTTGTTTTCTCATTTCTGCCGTAACCTGGAAGAAATGTCATTTCCTAAGTGAGGACATCCGTGAGACTTCGGCGTCTCATGCTTTTACGACTGTGAAGCGGCCTCGCAGGGTGGTTCCAATGAGACGGTGCAGGCGCTCGAAGAGCAGGATGCAGTGAGGAGCTGCCCCGTCACAAGAGCTTGAGAGCCCAGTGGTCCCCGGAGAGGCGGTGGGGCAGCTCCCCAGTGTCAGCTCCAGACTCACGTGTGGTGGACGTGTCAGGAGCCCCAGGCCCTGCACAGGCCAAGGCGTGATCACCCACTGGCGGTGAGGGCAGGAGAAAGTACGCAGAGAAGCCCTTTCTCTATTCCTGACGCCGGCAGCCATCGCGCGAGGAGCTCATTTAATGACGAGATCAGAAATCAGGCTCGTGCAAGGCAGAGCACCTTCTGTATACTCAAGTGGCGCGACATTAGGATGAGCAGATTAACGAAATATGAGTCTGATCAGCCTGAGCTGACAGGCAAAGACTGGCCACGGCACATGCCGTTTGGAACACCCTTCTCTCAAAAGGCAGCCTCTGCTTTGCAATCATACAAGTTAGGAAACAGACTTAGACACTCTCCTACCCAAAGTCCATTCTCTCTTTCTTCCATCGTGACAGGTCCCATATTTTATTTGAGGGGCTGGCTGCTATGCCCAGCTGAAAGCTTGTATTCTCCGCTTCTCTTAGACATAGAGTTGCCAATGCGACATAAGCCAAGGTTGTTAGGTGGGATTTCTGAGTAGGTTATTTTAAAAGAGTACTTCTACCTGGGAGGCATGCTTTCTTCCTTCTGCTTTCTTCTTGTAGGGACCACAGATGAAATAGCTGGAGCCACAGCAACCATCTTGTGACCACGAGGTACTTTGAACTAGGTGACCATGTGCTAAGGACATTAGCACAGAAGAGACTAGGTGTTTCCTGATTTCTTCAACACAAGAGAAAAATAAAACCTCAGTTTGTTTAAACCATTATCATTCTGGGTCTCTTTTATTAATCCTCATTGCCCTTCCTAACTGATACAGAGTTTACACATCAGAGCAGATCTAGAAACCATCTTTCTGTATTAAACCTGGCAGGGGCAGCTCAGATTCAAACAAACAACATTCTCTGTCATATTAAATTACCGTTGATAATTTAAATTTTATGCTTTCATAGTTAAGTTTATAATTATAAGGTGAAGGGGCTTCCTACAAAAATAAGACATAAGGGATTTATGTGTTGACTTACATTTGTATGCATTTAAAGTAAATTTTAAAATAAACTGAAGGCCTGGCCCAGTGGCATAGTGGTTAAGCTTGTGCACTCCACTTTGGTGGCCTGGGGTTTGAGCGTTTGGATCCCAGGTGCAGACCTGCACACCGCTCATCAGGCCAAGCTGTGGCAGTGCCCCACATATGAAATAGAGGAAGACTGGCACAGATCTTAGCTCAGGGCCAATCTTCCTCATCAAAAAAAAATGTTAATTAATTCCTTAAAATAAACTGATTTAAGTAAATATTAGGAATCTCTTCATTTTAACAAGGGCTGGGCCTGGGACCTGCCTGCAGCTGTGGCCAGGCCTCCTTCTCCACCCCCCACTAGTCAGAGCAAAGCGGGAGGATCAGGAATTCTCATCAACAGGAGAGAAGAACTCAAGCTGAGAAGCCAGGCTTTGGCTTCAAGTGAGGACAGGGAACAAGAGAAATACGCTCAGGAGTTTTGAAAAAACTTTCCCACCCAAACAAGGCCCGGCGGTGTTCTCTTCTCGGCGTTTCCTGGCCTGGAAAGCAGCGACTCCAACAGACCCAGGGAGAGGCTGTTTTCATAGCGTCCCCTGCAAGTGCGGGCCGGCCCAGGGAGGCAGGGGCTCCCAGGGAAACCCCGTCTGATGAGATTTCCAGCTCGGGGCAGGAGGGGCGGCTGTGATGAGGCGCGCTCATCACCCGCCGGACCAGGACCTGGGCTCACCCCTGCGCCGGCCAAACCGCGTCCCCGGGAGGCCCAACCTCTTCGTCTGTGACATGGGACTGCGGGGCCAGCCCAGCGTCAGAGGGGAGTCCATAGGTTTCAACAACACTGCCACCGTGTCCACACAGGACAGGAGCTCTCAGAGTCGGGCGAGGGTTCCTGTTAGAGTTCATTTAGCTTGTTGAAGGTATTTCTTTGCCCTCCGAGGGGATTTTTTTTTAACCCTTTGGTTGCAAATGACATTTCCAGCCTCGACATATCAGGGGCCCCAACACACTGGGGTGTATCTGAGCATCATCGTGGACCAGCTCGCCGGGTCAGAGTGCCTACGAAGGGCGGGACCCAGGCTGAGCCCACAAAGAGCTCAGAGGCGAAGGACGTCCCAAATAAACCTCTGCCACCCATCCTCGAGGTGAGGGCACAGGGTCTTTGCTCTGTGGGGGTCTGCGTGCACAGAGCTGCCTGCCGGACCTGACAAGGTAAATGGGACAAGAATAGCCCAGAGTCGTCCTACTGGGTTTAAAATGTCAGTGATGCCGGTGGTCGTCTCGGTGTTTATTATCAGTATTATTTTAAAGCTAATGTGGGGCGTTTGCTGTGCGCCAGGCCCGTTGCCGAGCACCTGAGTGTATTATTTCACTTCCGAAGAGCCGGTGGATCCCCCAGCCAAGGGCCGATCCAGCCAGGTGAAGCATCAAGGTGCCGGGGGAGCTCTGGACGAAGACTGAGTCCCCCGGATGCCCCTCGGGTGAGCTCAGCTCCCTGGAATCTTATTTACGGTCCGTCTCTCCTGCTGGACTCTGAGCCCCAGGGCAGGGGCTGGCTCTGGCTGTTCCACCCCGAACCCACTGCTTAGCAGGCACCTGGCCCAGCGGCTTAATCCTTGAGTTAATCCTTGTTGCGTGAATAAATGCAGGAATGAATGAAAGCCAGCCTCCGGGCAGGCACTCAGTCCTTGAGTGGCACGTTAACCTCTTTGCAATTCCCAGCCCAACCTTGAGTCACGTGCTTGGCATGACTTGGGACACCACGGCCTTGTCAGCCAAGATGGCGCACGGGCCAGGAGTGCGGGTCTGGAGTCTCATTTCACGTGGGTTCGAATCTCGGCTCAGCCCATCTACCGGCAGGAAGACCTTGGGCGTGGGACTCCAGCCTCAGTTTCCTTCTCTGCAAATGGGGAGAGTGACTGAACTTGAAAGAAGTTGTAAAAATTAAATGATACGTATACAACAACCTTAGCGCAGTTGTTGGCATAGGAGGCGACATGGCAAGCCAGTGTTTCAGTTACGATTATTGTGGGGTTGAGATCTGGGGCCCACTCTGCGATGCTCACGGTTCTCTGTTAGTTTCACCTTGTCGGATTCGGCCCATTCTCCGGTCACTGGGGCGAGATCCTTCGGGGTCCTGGGTCTGTTGGGGTCCTTCTGCACTGTGGCTGCAGTTCCGCAAAGGCAAAAGCAGTGGGATGATCGAGTTTCATGGAAAGGAGCTGTCCTCACTTACCAGGCAAAAAAGGAGCACAGATTGGGCCCCAAGTCCCCGGAGAAGCTGGGATCGTGATCCACTTTGATCACGCCCATCTACATGCCAGGCTTTGTGCGACGGATTTCGAGCACGCTGTCTCATCCAATCGTCGCAAAGGCCCCGGAGGTGACTTCTGTTATTGCCCCCATTTTAAGGATGAGAAACTGAGACTCACAGAGCCCAGAGTCACACAGGAAGTGGCCAGGTGGCCTCTGGACACAGTTCTGTTAAGTTGAAGCTTTTAACCCAAGGCTTAAATCGTGCCTGACACAAGGGTTTTATTAGATGTTGGCTACAGTCCTGGGGGTTGCAGGAATCCGGGCCTCGAAGGATGGAATCTGGGGACGTCCAGAGTCCCACCTCGGAACTCGCCCCCAGCTGCTCCCGAGGGCTCTGCGCTCCACAGGCTTCCGGGGAAACACTGATTTCCCAGCTGTGTGTCCCCCTGGCTTCGCTCACCAGCCTCTTACGTGGACGAAGTGACAGCCCCCTCCAGGGACCAGCACAGCCACTTGTCAGGCTGTGTTCAAGCCGTGCTCAGTGGTGAAGCCCGATTTCCCACTCTGGGGCAACGTGGAGCATCAGAGACGAACGGAAAGCTTTCGGGGGTTGGAGCCCGGCCTCCGTGCCGCTGTGGGATGCTGGAATGCTTATCGCCATGGGCTCTAAAGATGAGAAAGAAGAGATGGCCCAGGAGCTTGACAATAGGGAAGTTTTCACATCAGCCGCTATTTTCCACCTATTTAAACATATTTGCATTCATTTGTTGCATCTTCTGTTGATCCATTTATTCAGCAGGTATTTATTGACTCTCTACCCTGTAAAGAGCACCGAGTGAAACCCTGGGGAGGTGGCAGGGGACAGGATGGCCATGTCCCCGGCCTAGGGGAGCACCAGCAATTACTGAGCAATTTCAACCTGCACGCGGTGAGGCAACACAGGTGGCCGTGGGATCGCGGCGCCTCCCAGCATGATTCCAGGGTCCACTTAATGACCTGGGAAAACTCTCATGCTAAAATGTTAAGTGGAAACGCAGGCTACGGAATTTCTCATGGAGCGTAATTCCAGCTTTATTATAAAAATATATGTGTACTTGAAGAAGGAAAGAGGCTCATAAGGAAATGCATAAAAATGTCAACAGTGGTTATCACTGAGTTGTGGGAGTTAAATCTCCTTCCTTTTACCTTAATTCGGGGCTCGAATTCCCAACCACAAGGAGGTATTCATTTCATTTTATAGGTTTCTATACATTTTAATTATAAAGTAATTTATACCTGTTGGAAATCTCAAAAGTCTCTAGCTCTCCTCTCTTGACTCGAAACCCTGGTATTTTAAAGCGCACTGTGGCTCCTTCAGGCCTCACACAGACACACAGACACGCACACGCACACACTGCTCCTATAGCATCACCTTTGTTTCTGTTTGGGTTTGTATTCTGTTTATAATATGGCTTGCTTCTTAATTAAAGAAATACATGTTTACATCTGTACTATATGTACATGGACAACTATATATACGTCATTTCTGCAACTTTCCCTTAGTAATATATTTTGATCACCATTTCCTAACGGTGCACATAGATCTACCCCCATTCTTATTATTCCAAACTGTGACAGTGGCGCCGTTTCCGTTGTCACCCCCGGTGATGGACATTCTCACACAGGTGTCTTCGCAGATCTGTATGGACATTTGAGAGGGCCAATTGCCACAGCGGGCCTCCTGGCTGGGTCAAGGGGTGTGGATGCTTAATGAAGTATTACGTTAGTATCGAAACAATAGAGCTAACAACTCACCATAGTACTTCCACATTCCGTTTTACAGATGGAGGAACTGAGCCCTGGGGACGTCCATCCTGGCCAAGGTCACACGCCAAGGAGTGCAAGGTCAAATCTAGAAGTCGGGACTCACTCTCATCGGGGGCTCTTTTCTCCCCCCACCCCCGCCATCTGCTTCCCCCCGGGCCGGGACCCCGGACAGCTGTCCACGGACCTCCCTCCAGGCTCCCCTCTCTTTGGCCACAGCTGGGTTATTGACAGCACTTTCCAAGAATGGCCTTGTGGGTGGAATTATTGGCCCGTAATTGAATTGAAAACAAAAGGAGATTGAGTTTTATGGGGAGCAGGAGGCCTTGGGAGGGAGAAAATCAAATCCAGAACAAGCATGGAAGGTTCTCGTGGAAGATCAGCTGCAGGTGGGGGTGTGGCGTTCCTCGGATGTTTATGGAGCCGCCAGGTTTAAAGTCAGCCCTGCCCACCCACGGGCCCTGTGTTCTCGCTCCCCTGCCCCATGGGACGCTGTCCTCCCTGATGGTAGATGACAAGGCAGAGGCCATGAGAAGCCTGGACTCCAGGCAGCGGGCTGAAGTGGGGCGCTGGCTCCCAGGGACTCCCGTGTCTTGGGTCTGGCTGCCCCAGGCGACCGAGGGAGGCCAGGCCCCCAGCTTCAGGAGTCTGATTCGGGGAGAAATCGCGTTTGCCTTTGCATCCTCCATCATTTCCACACCTCTGCACAGGCCGCTGAAGGAGCGGGGGACAGGGGAAATGAGACTACAGAAGTCCCACCATATAGGAGCCCGCTCTGGACTGAGCTGTGTCCCCCCAGATTCGTATGTTGCAGCCTTCACCCTTGCTGCCACTGTGTTTGGAGACAGGGCCTACAGGAGGCCGTCGAGGTGAAATGAGGTCATAAGGGAGTCCAAGCCCTTGATTTGGACTTCCAGCCTCCAGAACTGTGAGAAAATAAATGTCTGTTATTCAAGCCGCTCCGTCCGTGGTGTTTCGTCAGAGCAGCCTGAGCAGGGTAAAGTGCAGCCCATCCAGGGCTCGATCGAGCTCAGGGCCCCGCATCGCCACGCCCAGTGCGTCCCCCTCTGCATTTTCATCCACGCATCCTCCCGGGAGGCATGTGTTTCCACATCTGCAGACTGACCTGCTCCAAGCCTGGGCTCTGGGGCTGCAGAGTATTTATTTCTGTTTCCCGGTGCTCGGCTTCGGGCCTGCACATGCTCCACGCTCGGGGAGCTTTGATAATGAATAGATGCGTGTTCGTAGAAGTAGGTAAATACACGTGGAGCCGAAAACGTCGCTGGCGGTGGGAGGATGAGGAAACGTTTACTAACGGGAGACGAGGTGTGGGTTCAACCGGCACCATGGGCTGGGTGGACGGGCTTTCCAGGAGGAGCGAAGGTGCGAACAGAACCATGGGACTGGCTGCTCAGTGGCTGTTCCAGGTTAAATAGCCAGTGGCTTTCTGATCGGCTGGGGAAGGAGGGGAGGAGGTGACGACCAGAGGGAGGCAGAGGCCGTGTGGGGGGCCCCCACATGCCAGGCCAAGAGGCTGACTTTGACTCTGTAGGATCCGATTCTTAAACTCATCCTGCAGTATCCCAAGGGACACGTGGCATATTCTTGTGGGCATGCAAAACCGCTGGATAAGCACAGTGCCTCTTCCTGGAGTGTTCACTAACTTTGCAGAGTTAATGGTTTTTAACTGCAAGATTTGTGGCCTTGCAGACGGTTAAGAATACGATCTCTGGAGTTACTATCTGACTTCAAATCTTGATTCAGATTGCTGGCTGTGTGACCTTGGGCAAGTCACTTTGCCTCTCTTGCCTCAGAGACCCCATCTGTTAAAAAGATAATCCCATGAGAACCTGCATCTGAGTCTTTGCAGTTCTTTATTTACAGCTGTCCCAGAGTGGCAACAACCCATTATCCTTCAAAGGGTGAATAAAGGATTGCGGTACATCCATACAGTGGAATACTATGCAGCAGTGAAAAGGAATGGACTACAGACACCCACAACTTGGTTGGGTCTCAAGGGCCTAATGTTGAGTGAAAAAAGACCACTCAAAGGTTACATGTAGGATTCCATTCATATAACATTCTTGAAGTGACAAAATTATAGTGATGGAGAACCGACAAGTTCTCTAGGGTTGGGGTTGAAGGGGGTGTGTGAGAGAGTCATTTGTGGGGTCAGAGCTGTTCTGTATCCTGAGCGTAAGGCTGGCCCTAATGTATACGTGTGATAAGATGTCATAGGACTGTAGGTATATATGTAAGGAGAGTACGAACCCACTGAGAAAATCCAGGTAAGATGCACGGCATTGTATCAAAGTCACTTTCCTGGTTTTGACAACGAACTGTGGCGACGTAAGAGGTTATCATCCCCGGGGTGGGGGGCTGCTCTCTGGGTAGATGGGAGCTCTCTGTACTATCTTGGCTACTTCCTGTGACTCTTAAACTATTTCGAACTAGACAGTTGTTTAAGAAATGCAGATAATCACGCTTCCCGCCTCGCGATGTCGATGACGAGACGATTTGTAAGCATTTTCTGGCAGCCAGTAAATATTCCACGCCCGTTAGCCGCTGTTACCATCTGCCTTCAGAAAGAGAGGCGGTGGGGATGGGATTCCGGGACCTTCACTGGCGTGGATAGAGTTTCCTGATGGAAACTCTTCAGGCTGAGAGAGAATTCAGATTGAATCTCTCCAGAAAAAAAAAAAAAAAAACAAGGCAAGAAAAGAGCAGCTCCGACTTGTACGTGAGGCCACTCTTCTCCGTCCAGTGACGCCTCCAGCCGCTCTGCAGGCTCCTCGGGCAACATCTGTTAATCCCGTGATGTCAGGGCCCGAGCTCCCCGAGCCTGGGAAATCGCTGCTGTGTTTTACCGACTTCCCCAGAGCTGGCAGTTTCCCTCGGAATCGCCGTGCTAATCAGAAACACGCCGTCCGTATTGTCAACACTTTGTTTAACCACTTCTATAAATTCAGCATTAGTGTTGGAGCCGTCCCCGGCTGATGGATGGAGTCCTCGGCGGCCCCGGACAGCCCAGCCCCATAAAACAAAGTCCGGGGCGAGAGGCTCGAAAGCTGAGACTCTTGACATTCACCGGGATGTGTGACATGCTGATGACTCACCTCTGGGCTGGAGGGGACGGCGGGGGCCCCCCGGGGAAGCGGCTGCAGGAGCAGGGAGAAGTGAGAGCGGGAGGGCTCCGGGGGGAATCCTGGCAGGGAGTTGGTCTACGTCTCTGCCCCCCGGATTTGGGAGACGCCTGGAACGAGGCTGGGGAACGAGAGGGAACGGAGGAAGCTTCGGGGAGAAGGGAGGCCATGAGACAGGGGGACTGCTCCGCGCTGAGCGGATAAAACCCTTTCTTTCCAAGCACATGGCTCTGATGGACGGCTGCCAGGAGTGAAGCTGGGTGGGAGGCGTGTGTCCCCCGTGTGGCCTCCTCACAGTCCTAAGAAGAAGGGAGAGAAGGCATCTTCGTCTGTCTGTCTGTCTGTCTGGGATCTGCCTGGTGTCGTGTGCTGAACACAGGCCCGGGGTCGGCAGACCAAGTCTGAGCTCTGCCCAACTCTTGGGCCGGGACCCACACGGCTATGAGCCTTGCTTGGGAGATGTTTCCATTTTCTTATGAAGCACCTACTGTGTGTCAGGCCAGGTGCCAGGGCGACCAGAGCGAGCACGAGGAGTACAGTTCTCCTCCTCGTGCCCTCGGAGCAGGTGCAGGAGACGCACATTGGCCAAATAACTAATGCAGAATGCTAGAACAGTGTGTCACAGAGGCGCCCCCCCGCTCTCAGTGTGGCATCCAGGAAGGCTTCCTGGAGGAGGCGATATTTGAGTGACACCCAGAGGATGAGACAGAGCTGGGTGAAGAGCTTAGAGAAGGATCCAGGCAGAAGGAAAGGTCTGGAGGCTGGCCGGACCGTGGGATTTCAAGGCTCTGAGTCAAGACTGGAAAGTTGGAGCCCAGCGCATGAGGAAGAGAGCGGCATGCGGGGAGGTTGGAGGGACAGCCTAGGGTCGGGCTACACATAAACTTTCAAGGTATTTGATTCCAGTTGGGAAACTGAGGCCCACAGTGGGCCAGGGTTGTCAGGGCAGCACCCCAGTGACTTAGCCCATGCCTGGCAAAGCTAACCAAGATGACAGCTCGCATCCGTGGTCCTCTCTCCTCCCACCATCCCTGTTCCAGAGGGGAAAGGCTGGCCTGATGAGGCGTATTCGAGAGGGAGGCAACAGAGACCTCAACTAACTCTTGTCTTCACACAGCCTCCTCTCTCAGACCCTCAGACGGGGGCCAGGCCTTAGAGAGAGGCCGCCCGGGGACGCCGGCCTCCTCCCCCATCCCCAGCTCCCAGGGCCAGCAGCTCCCCGCTCCACATCCTGCCTGCCTCATCCAACTCTTTCCAAGCGCCTGTTTTTCCAGAAACACGAGTTGAGCAAAACAGCTTCCCTCCCCGAACTTGAGTCTGAAATAATAACCCAAGAAGCACACGCGTTCTTGGAAACGCCTTCAGAGCCTCCTGCAGCCTCTGGACGCGTCAAAGCTGGGCTGTTAAAATAATAATCTTTAGGAACTCGGGGCCGTAGGCTGCCAAGAGCCTTGCATAAGAGCGTCACGCACACACCTCTGTCCCCGACCCGGAAAACTGGGCCACAAGCTCATGTAACCTGATGTCCAGAGTCGAATCACTCGCTTTTGTTCTTTCTCCTTTTTTTTTTTTTCCAGGCACAGATGGCCTCCCGGTTTTTGGTGTGAAGCAGCCGGGCAATGCACTCATGGAGACGGGCTGCTGTTGGGTTGGGGAGGGGAGGAGGCTGACCGGGCTGAGGCTCCGGGAATGGTCAGGCCCACGGACTTGGCATCACTCAGACACTAGCGTCCGGCTGGACGGCAAGGGAGCATCCAGCCCAGCTGACCAGCTGGGACCAGGGCTCCCCCGGTTGCCCGCTTGCCAGGGAGCCGAGGTCACCCTCTGCCCAGGGCAATGCCACAGTCTCCAGGGCCCTTTGCAGGGAGAGACTCATGCCTCCTGGCTCAGGGGATGGTGCGTGGACTTCTGGCTCTGGAATTGGTGCCCTCGGGCTGGACTCCGGGCTCTGGTGCCTGCCCGCTGGGTGGCGTGGGTGAGGGACGTTGGGTCTGTGAGCCTCACCTTGCTCATCTGTAATGTGGAGGAGCTCAGAGCGTTCGGCTCCAGGGAAGGTTCCGCAGGATGAGGGGCAGAGAGAGGTGAGCGCAGAGCCGCAGGCCACACGGTGGAGCCGGCGGGGGGACGGGATGCTGAGGAAGCTGCCCGCTGCCCTGCTCTGGCAGAGGAGGCCTCTGAAGGGGGCCGGGAGCCGGCACGTAGGCTCCGCTGGCCCTTCCTCGCTGACCTGAGCAATGGCTGAGCTTCCACCCCCGAAAGCTCCTTGTCAGCTGCCTCCAGGAGCCCCTGCAAAGTGTAAATCCCCCGAGAGGGCTGGAGCATTTACGGAGCATCAGTCAGTAACTCCAGAGACGGGACGTCATTCAACCCTCGGAACAACCCAGGGGAGCACGGACCATGTGTGCCCCCATCTTAGAGATCAAGAAACCGAATCCCGGACAGTTTGCATCCTTGGAGGGAAACCACACAGCTGGCGAAATAAGGCCGGGAATCTGATCCCAGAGGCCCTGGGCTAACCACTGAACTTCACTGCCTCCCACTGCCTCCCAGACAACTTTTATCCCCGCAGCGCAGCCTGTGTTGGGAGGGGCACAAGCTCTGGCCTCAGCGCTGGATCCTCATCCCAGCTCTGACCAACCCCTGCTGAGTGGCCCCAAGCAAGTTGCTTTCCCTCCCTGAGCCTCCACTCCCTCGTCTTGAAACTGGGGATGAAAATAATGCCTCTTCTTGAGTGGGTGGAGGGACGCGGGGAGACGACTCCTGTGAAGTGCCAGACACTCGGGAGGCGCCTTAACTGGTAATTTTCTTTATCCAGGATGGATGGCGACACGCGCAGCCTGACCACTGAGTGGGAGTGTTTCTGCCCAGCCCCGTGGCGCCTCCCTCCCCTTTTTTCTCTTAAACCTCTGCTCAGACGCTCGCTAAATCACAGCCCAGTGCGGGGCCCCGACAGGCCTTGCCTACAGCCAGCCACTGGCGGACGCCCCATGAGCTTCATGGGCCCCCTCCCTCTGCAATTAGCACCTCGGCCTGGGGGATGTGAGGGCCTGAAGGCCCCCGCAGTGTCCTCTTCTCTGGGTGACGCGGGCTCCTAGAACCCACACAGCCTCCCCACATCCTCACCCGAGCCGACAGAGATCCGGGGCACCTCTCTTCACAGCTGGCCACCCTTTTGTCAGTTTTTGGGGAAGAGTGCCTGGCTGGGCATCCTGTGACAGGTCCGATCATGTCCCTGCTTTTCAGCCTGAGGTGTTATTACTGTTGTTCTTGTCGTCATTATTGTTTTAGCAGAAGGATGCGTTGAAATGAAAGGAGATTACATCTGCCAGGGTCGCTGCCGGGAGGGGCTCAGTGCCCTGCCCACGTCTGTCTGTCACTCACTGTTCCCAAGCCCGCTGAGCCCATAGCTGGCTGCTACCTCTGCCCCAGGGCTCCCTCGGGCCCGCCAGGTGCTCTGGGCCTGTGCAGTGGGTGAGCCGGGGACGATGGGGAGCTCATTTCCCTGGGAGCCGCCATCAACCAATGACTGACGGGAGCTGGAGGATAAATACCCCAGCTCCCTGGTCCCGGGTGGGACCCCTCTGTGGTGTGTCCTACAGCCCCTACAAGGCCCTAGCGGGACGGGGGTTCAGTGGTCCCCAGCAGCACCTGTGCGTCAGCACGCCCTGCACTGGTTTCTCCCCCTCCCTGTCTCCCTGCCCACCCCCCTCTCAGGCTTCCTGAGGTCACCTCCCAGGGGAGCCCCCTGCACTGGAGTCCTTGTCTCAAGCTCTGCTCTGGAGGAGCCCGAACCAAGACAGACGCGTAAAAGTGATCGTAACGGCTCCCATTGATTTTGTCGTTTCTGTGTGCTGGGAGGCATTGGACTAAGTGATCTTCATGGATGGAGTCATTTAAAGATTACAGCAGTCCTAGAGGAAGGACTGGTATCGCTCCCATGTTATCAACAGGGAGATGCAGGCCCAGAGAGGCCAAGTCACTTGCCCAGTTCACACAGCCTGGAAGTGTCAGAGCTTCTCTGTTGGAGGCAAGAGTGGGCGCCTGGACTCCACCTGCAGACCCCACCTCTCCATCTCTGAGTTACCCCAGGTCCCTCCAGCGCTCACCTCTGGGATTCAGTGACCGTTTGTCCTGAGGTTGACTTACTGTGGGCAGCAAGGGACGTCTGCGGCCCCCTCTGGAGTGGGAACAGCACGCCCTTTTGTTCACAGGGCTGATGGGGGTGAAATGAGACACAGCTGGTGACCTGCCGGGTGGCCCGTGTGTACCTGCTTGGGATACATTTCCCAGTGACCCTCATTCTATCTGGACGTGAGGCTCCTGGGGCAGCCCAGGCGCGGGAAGGAGCCAGCCTGCCTGGTCTGAAGCATCGTTCAGCCACGGATGAGCTGTGGAACCTCGGGCAAGTCTTGGGTCTCAGTTTCCCTGTTTGAAAAATGGAGCTAATCGTCGTAGGGACCGTTCAGTGCCAGCTCCTCGTGGAGTCGGTGCGGGCCTTCCAGGGGGCTGCTTCGTCAGGCTCCCAGAGCAGCGCTCTGACCCTCGACCGTCTAGGTCTCCGCTTTTCCAGGGTTTAACCTCACCGCGTCCTGGAAGTCACAGCAGTAAAGTGGGGCCGGAGACTCACTCACCACACCGAGCACTGTGACACAAACGGACTCGTAATTCGAAGGGCGCGCCTAGAACGTAGGAGCTGCTCAGTAAACGATGTGTTTTAATGTTAAGATTAACTACCCTGTTGCTCTTGCCCTCGAATGGATTCTGACTTCTGGTGAGCCCGGGCACAGCCGACCTGAACCCCGCCAGGCTTTTGCACCCTCCTCTCCTCTTCCGGCGCTCTCGCAGACGATGCCCACGCCGCTATTCATAGCGTTTTCATGGCCAATGTTTTTCGCAAGTGGGTGGCCAGGTCCTTCTTCCAATATTAACTAATAGTAGCTAATTAATGAGTTCATATGAGTATTTAATATTTAATATTTCTGGTCTGGCTCTCATACAAATGACTACCAGAGTCCGATCACTTTCTGTGGAGTGTGTGTAGCATCATTTCACTTTATTGTTACCAAGCTGGGGTTGCCAGATCAAATACGGGATGTCCCACCCAACTTGAATTTCAGAGAAATAAAGAATAATAGCTTAGTATAAGGATGTCCCAACTATAGCATGGGATATATTTATGCTAAAAAGAAAATGGATTGTTTCTCTGAAGTTCCAGCCTAACAGGGTGTCCCGTGTTTTTATTTGCTACACCTGGCCACCTTTTAACCGCTGACCAAGAAACAGGGATGGAAAGAGCTGGAACGACCTCCCGAGGCCGGCAGAAGCAGACCCCAGCCCCGTCTCTTGGGCCGGGGGCCCTGGGCTCACTCACTCCCCCGTGTATAGTTAGCCGGGCATCGGTTCTCCTAGAGTCACCTGCTCTCTCGGTGGACTGAGCCACCCTCCATCCGTCCTGTCACATGGGGCACAGTCTGCAGACGGCGTAGAGCCTGCTGGTGTTGGGAGGGTCCGTCTGGGTTTCCTCTCTTCCCCTCAGGACCCCAGGGACAACTCAGAACCCACTGCTGTCTGTGCAGGTCAGCTGCCGGTGGGCTGCCCTCTTCTGTGCCCCCCACCCCCGGGCTGAGCTCCCTGGATCCTGGCCGTGAAGGGAACAGGACCGAATTCAAGGCTGGCTGGTGTCAGGCAACCCAGCGGAAACAAACAGACGCCAGTGGAAAGGAGGAAAACATCCACCGATTACTTCATGCTTTCCTGGTGGCCAAACGCTTCGCCTCATGTGAACTGAGCGCTGGGACTTGGCAGGAAAGCGAGAGGGAGCAAGCCCGGGGAGCTGTTCCACACAAATCCAGAGCAATGAAATCGCGCTTTCGCATCCAGCGAGGAGGATGGGGCGTCCTCCTCCCAAGACATCTTGAGGTCAAAGCCCACATCAAGGCGAGGAGCTGGCCCACCTGGACACGCACGGCGGGTCTCCCAGCCTAGCGCCAGCCGCCCTTTCCTGCTGCTGCTGGCGCTCCAGCCCCACTTCCCTCCCACAGCCTGACCTCCTTCCCGCAGCCCGACTTCCCTCCCGAAGCCTGATTTCCCTCCTGTTCCCCTCCTGTCTGGACCCAGCTTCCCTGCCTTTGCCTGAACCACATGCCCCTCAGCTGTATGGACTTCCCTCCTCCGTGACGATGTCCTGGAACATCCCCAGAGTCCCCGACACTCAGACCAGGGCGTCTGGCTGCAGTTCCCACTTTGCAGATACAGAAACTGAGGCCCAGGAGGGAGAAGGGGGTTCCCCCAGGTCCTGTAGGGATCCACAAACCAGGTGTCTGGCCTCACACACCAGGGCCCTCTTCCCGGCCAGGTGTGGTCTGTCTGACAGCAGAAGGGCGTGGAAGCCGGGTCCAGCTTCTCACCTGCTGGAGGAACCTCAGGCGCCACGTTCCAATGGTGACCTAGAAAGCACACTGGCTGGGAAGAAATGAGATCCAGGTTCTTGTGCCAAAATTCATTTCTTCTTCCTTCTTTCCTTCTTTCTTTCTTTCTTTCCTTCTTCCTTCCTTCCTTCCTTCCTTCCTTTCTTTCTTTCTTTCTTTCTCTCTTTCTTCTGCTCTCTCTGTTTCTCTATTCATTTAATAAATGCCTCTGGGCTTGTCTCTGTGCTCCTGGTGCCCTGGGGCCTGAGCACACAGGCTGAACGAGACCCCACCACATCTCCAAGCACCTGCCAGTCCAGGGGGAGAGGCAAACAAGCAAACGGACACGGACAACCTCCAGACAGACCCACGAGGACTCTTAGTGGGGGGTCCAGCGGGCTGTGGGACTCCAAAGGGGAAGGCCTCACTCTCCCCCAGCCCATGACGGGTCACGGAAAGCTTTCCCAGGATCTGAGCTGGGATCGAGAGCTGAAACATGGATCTGGATCATCTGGGTAAAAAGTGAAGGGAAGGGAATTTTAGGAATAGGGAACAGCCTCTGCAAAGGCGCAGGACGGCCAGGCTCATTCTGGGATGCACACAGAGTTCAGGCTGGGCTACAGAATGGAGAAGGAGGTGAGGAAGGGATGGACCG
Organism: Equus quagga; assembly: GCF_021613505.1. Taxonomy (NCBI): domain Eukaryota; kingdom Metazoa; phylum Chordata; class Mammalia; order Perissodactyla; family Equidae; genus Equus; species Equus quagga. Next base: position 84,154,464 of record NC_060281.1, read on the forward strand.
GGAGAGGGGGTCTGACCCTGCAGGGTCTGGAGCGCCTGCCAATCCTCTCGGGCTCCATCCGGAGGACTCAGGGGCCCCAGCTTTCTCACCAGCTTCTCCGTGTGTCCTCATTGGGTCTCTGCTCTTCAAAACCGATTTGGACCCGATTGGAGTCATCAGACTGTGGGGTTCCAGGCTGAGACCGCTGGCCCAGACCAGCTCTAGCTCAAAGGCTCTGGTGGAGAGAGGGGTGCATGGGCCCCCGCATGCCACACACGGGCGAGGACGAGATGCAGGAGCCCAGAGCTGCTCCACAAGCTGCAAAGCTGAGTGGGAAGAACGTTGTAGAGGGCCTTGCTCTCGAGGAGGAATCCCCCAGCTCTTTCCAAGCCACTGGGGCCTGCGAATTAATAAGTTGTAAAAAAGAAGCCACATCTGATTTCCCCCAGCGGTTCTGGCCCAGCCCTGGGCCTCTCCCCCCTGCAGGCCCACGTGCAGGCTCCCACCGTACTCTGGAATTCCCAGGAACAGCCACTGTTGCCAGGCACCCTGCTGCCCGTGTGACGTTCCCAGAGAAAGGCTTGCAAGTGTTGCTAGGCTCCACCTTACGGGAGAGGAGACAGAGGCTCAGAGAGGTGAAGCGACCTGCCTGGGGTCGCACAGCAAGCAAAGAGTTCAGCAGGGGTTAGAAGCCAGCCCGTCTTGTTCCAGAGTCACCAATTTCCCCTGAGCCACCGTGGTTCTTGGATAATGAACTTGGAAGACGCACTCAACGCTGGGAATCTGAAGCTCCAGGGGGATGTTCAAAGGCATCGAAATAATTCCCCTGGAGAAACTGAGACAAGAGTTTTCTCTTTCCCAAGGGGGAAGGACTCTCAGCTCCCTGGGGACCTGGATTTGTAATAAGCATCCTCAGTGCTCCAGAGGCAGGTTCCAGTAGCTATCTGGGAGCTCAGCAAAATGCCAGAGTGACCCCAGGCTGCAGGGGAAGGTGGGACCTCGGTGGGGTGATGTGTGGGTGATGGGAAACCCAGAAGACACCCTGTGTGTGCACGTGCATACACACACACTCACAATCGCAGTGCACTTGTTCATAGAGGCGTCACCTTGTTGCCGTCACAGTTCGCCTGAGGGCCATGCGTGATGGACGTACCTCCATTGGCCCCATTTCCCAGAAGAGGAAATCGAGGCCCAGCAAAGTTAAGGATTCAGGCGGTGGAACCAACGACAGGGCCCGTGACCCGGCACCGTGTTCCCCCTCTGACGGCCCCGTCAAGTCATGCATCTTCAGCGGACGAGGATACTGGCCTGGCTTCAAGTTTCCCTGTGACCGGCAACACACCTGAATCCAAGGAAATTCTTCAGATGGACCACACACAGTAGGGACCAGGTCTGCCCTGTTCACCCCATAGTCCCAGAGCCTGGCCCAGCGGCTGGCACAGAGTAGGTTCCCTGTAAATACTTGGGGATTTGAACTGAACTGAAGGTTTAGTGATTTAGTGAATGAATTAATGAATTAAAATGTAGAATAAATAGACACATAGTTAGGCAAATAGGTTCTTTAATTAATGTCAGGGCACTGGGATATTGAGATGGAATTTGAAATGTGCAAACAGATAATGGATGAATATGGGATGGGTGGATGGATGAACGGATCAATGAATCAGTCTAAAGGTGTAGGACATCCGAATGAATTAACATAGAAATAAATGGATAAATAAGCGACAGAGAATGAATTGACAGCTGACTGGGTGGAAGGATGGATAAATGAATAAGCCGGTGGTGGTACACATGTGGGTGGGCGACCCCTTTCGAGCTGTCCAGAGAGAGCAGAGCCGCCCCAGGCCTCAGCAGCCCCCTCCCAGCTCCATCGGAATCCTGCGGTCAGTCGGGCTCTTTGTGTCCCCACTGCGAAGGGGAGCTATTTTGTTTGCACACAGGGCCCTTCCTCCCATGGGCGCCCTTTAACTGTGCACCCCCCTCCCCACTCCATCAGGCATCCAGGAACAAAACCAAGCAGAAACCACAGAAAGTGCAAGAAACCAAATGCAAAAAAATGGACAAGGGAGTTGGGCACGCTTTCCTGCCCTCTCCGGGGATCTGGAGACCCACAGAGGAAGTTTCTCGGGCTGAGCCCGGAATCCCTGGCTGCTGCTCACTCTGCCACAGTCCTTAGGGAGCCCCAGGTGCCAGGCTTTGGGGACACAGCAGAGCGTCACATGGACACAACTGCTGCCCCATGGAACTTGCCACCTAGACGGAGAGAGAGACAAAAACCAGTCAAGAAAGCTACAGTGTGGCATCAGAGTAAGGGCAGAGGGAGTGCACGAATTATCTACGGCTGCATTATGAATTACCCAGAACCCAGTGGTGCAGAGCGGCTCTGGCTCAGGGCTGCCCATGAGGAGGACGCCAAGATCAGCCAGAGCTCCCGTTTCCTCTGACGGCTCAACCGGGGCTGAAGGATCCCCCAAAGGCGGCTCGCGAACATGTCCGGCCAGTCAGCACTGGGTGCCGGCAGGAGCCCCAGCTCCCCTCCACGGGCGCCTCTCCAGAAGGCGGCTGAGCATCCTGACAACGTGGTGGCTGGTCCCACTCTCGTGAGTAACCCACGTGAAAGCGGAGGGAAGCTCGGTGCCCTTTATGACCTAGTGTGGCACACTGTTCCCTTTGCCACATTCTGTTCATTGGGAGCAAGTCACAAAGCCCAGCCCACACTCGAGGGGGAGGGCAGTGGAGCCTCACCTTGGGGAGGAAGGAGAGTCAAAGAATGGGAGGACGCATCTGAAACCACCCCTGTGAGGGCCAGGAGGCCCAAATTCTGTGACAAGTGGATGCTGTGACGAGCTCTCCAAGGAGAGGACCAGGAGGGACAGAGGCCTGGGGGGTGGGGGGTGAGCGTGTCATGTTTAGAACAAGGAGGCGTGCACGAGGCTGGGGCGTGCGCAGGAAGCAGGGACGGGAGAAGGTGAGGTGCAGAGACGGGGGGAGCGGGGCTGTGTAGACCAGGGTGCACAGTGTGGATTTTACTCGGTGCTTGCCTGCGCCTCCTTGTTAACTGCTCAGGGAGCTCCCATTGTTCCTCCCTGCTTAGAAGTCAGGACACAGAGGAACAGAGAAGTTGAGGAAGGTCACACAGCGCCCTGTGAGTCCAGGCTAGATTTACACCCAGGCAGGCTGACCCCCAAAGGCAACAGCCCTGATGTCCTGTAGAAGGAATGTTGCATTTAGCACAGAGAGAAACTGGGGTCAAAATGCCTCAGAAGAGAAAGAGAGAGACCCAGAGAGACAGGCAGAGAAACAAAACTCAGGAGAGAAGCAGAGGACGGGAGACGGAGATCCCCAGAGAGGCAATGATGGAGAAAGACAGTCAGGGAGATAGAGGAGGGTTCAGAACAGGAAACCTTTAGGCAGACAGGTGCAAGGAGGCAGAGAGGAAAATAAAGCAAGAGGCAGAGACGTGGATATGGGGAGGCGGAGAGACGGGGGGAGCCGGCATGCGTGTGGTGCGAGTGTGAGCAGCGTGTGTTTGTGTGTGTGTGCACTGTGTTTGTACTGGGCGGTGCCACGGCCCTGGCAACTCAGACCATCCATCGCTCCTGTCTCCTTGGAGAGCCGGGGGAGGGAGAGGAAGCTGACAGGAGCCGGGGCGGTTCCAGTAATTCCAGATGAAATAACAGCCAGGACGCTTGCCAGGAAGCCAGGGTGGGGCGGCCAGGGAGAGGGAGGGAATGCGCACAGAAAGTTCAGCAAATAGCTTTAGATTCCTTCCTCCACACCCCCAAGCCACCCTAGACACGGGAGGGGTGGGGGATGCCGGCCCTGGGCTGGGAGCTGGAGTAAGGACAAGGACGTCTGGGAGGGCGGCGGTGCCCATAGAGAGGGGAGCATTTGTCTCCACCAGCCCTTGCGAGACTGGCAGCTCCCAGGAGCAGGACCCTCGCTGGGGACCACAGAGCGACAGCGTGTGCTTCAAACATGGTCGCCCACTCTGCACGCGGGACAGTGAGGTGCTGAGGGACAAAGAGAAGGATCTGAGCTTCCCCGGACACCTACTGTGTGCACGGCGGGTACACGGTGTCTGCCCCAAGCCCCATGTGCCGGGTGCCCCTTGTCTCATCTACACGCTTCACCCCAACCCCCCGCAACATGAGGTGCTCAGGAAGGTCCCGACACGCAGACAAAGAAAGTGGAGTCTGGAGAGGACCAGACACCAGCCCACTGCCACACAGCTGGAAAAAACGGCGGCGAGTGTTCAAGGGGTCTTAAACCATCCAGCAACGTCACCCCAGCTGTCCTGATTGAGCCCCTTAAATTCCAGTGACGGAGACAGCGAGACCATTCCCCTCGACTTTGAAGTTAGATAAACACCAAACATACAGAAAAGTGGTCAGAACAGTGCTTGTTGCTCTTCACTTCATTTTGCCATTTTTGCTTTCTCTTTCCTCTTTCTCCATCCCCGGCCACCCACTTACAAGTAAACTGCAGACTTCAGGATTCTCTAAGGATCCCTGACCAGGTCCCACTGAGAAGAGGGCACTTCTGTAATCACGCCACCACGACCGCACCCAAGAAACCCGTCATCGTCATCGATGCAGCAACATCATCTAACAGACATTTCACGTGCGCCCAGTGGTCCCAAACGTGTCCTATAAGCTGTTATTTTTTTTTTTTTAATCCAGGATCGCGTGTCACATTTGGTTTTCACAGCTCTTTCGCCTTCTTTTACGTGGAACATCCCCTCACCATTTTTCTTCCTCTGGGCCATTGCTTCAAAATAGGCATTTTTGCAGCGTGCGGACCAATTGTAGAATGCCCCACAAGCGGGGCGTGTCCAGCCATGTCCTCACGCTCAGATTCAGGGTAAAGGTTTGGGGCCATCACGTCACAGACATATGTGCTTCCCATCTCATCTCTTCAGCGGACACAGGGGGCCACTTGGTCCCATTATTCGGGTGCTAAGTAGGTCAGCCGGTGAAGGTGGGGTCCGCCAGGTCTACCCTTTTCCTAGTGTAAATGCTACATAATCTGCGGAGGGACACTTGGGGACTGTGTCAATGTGTCATTCCCGGCAAACTTTTACTCAGTAATTTTGGCATCCATCAACGCCCCTTGCAAGAATCAAATGTTGCAGCAGTGGTTGCAGCATGGAAATATTTTTTTAATTTATCATTCCTTTTTTTAGACTTAGTCGATATTCTTCGGTAAAGGAGAGCTTCCCACTGCCCCCCTCTTTTTTATTTCATATGTTATCCATTAGTTTTTTTTTTATGCTCAAATTGTCCCAGATTTGGCCAGCAGGAGCCCCTTCAAGCTGGCCCTTGGGGTCCTTTCGCATGTGTCTCCCTCCTTCTTTGAGAATTTCCTTACTTTTTGCTACAATAGAATGTTCCAGGCTCATCTCGTATTTTCTTTGCTCCAACCCTGGACTCAGCCATCTCTCCAGGACCTCCTGGTTCCCTTCAGTGGAGAATGGTCTTTAGAAACCAAGGTATGAGTCCGAGGTGTGCCCATTCCCGCCAGGAGGTCGCTGTTTCTGGATCTTTCAGAGAAGAGCAGATACACACGAGCCCATCGTGACGCCTCTGATTCAAATCCAGCGTCACGAGCTTCTTGCTCTAGTCCCCATTCCTTACTCCCGCCTCTCGGATTCCGCTGTGAGAAACCTATTTCCCCAACTGTCAAAATATTTCCTCCTTTGTTCTGTCCTACAAGCCACACGAAATAGTTTCAGAATTCTGCCAATGCAACCGTCAACAACCACCTATTTATTACAGCTCAAGATTTCTTTGAGGTTCTTCTTGACTTAGGAGTGTCTTCAGTTAAGAGGGTTCAGTTAAAGGACTGTGTTCAGAGGCTGCTTGAACTAACCCCTTTCTGTGTGGGTAGATTCTTGGATTATCAGTTGCTGCTTAACAAACGACCCAAAACTTAGCGGCTTAAAACACCAGGACGTGTTAGCCTGTGGACGCAGGTGTGGCTTCCCCGGGCTTTCTGCTGCAGGGTGTCCCGCAGGCCTCAGCCAGGGTGTCGGTCAGAGCTGGGACCCTCTGGGGGCCTGACCGGGTGGGGGAAAGTCCACCCCCCTCACGCGACTGTTGGCAGGACCCAGTGCCTTGAGGACGTTGGGCTGAAGGTCCCGGTTTCTCTCTGGCTGTTGGTCAGAGGCCACTCAGTTCGTTGCCGGGTGGGCCTCTCCATCAAGATGAGCAGGTGCTCGGAGCCACAAATCAAGAGAGCCCACAAGACAGAAGTCACAGCTTTCTAGAACCTCCTCTCTGAAGGGGCGTCCCATCACCTGTGTCATAGTCCGTTCGTGAGAAGGGAGTCATGGGGTCCTGCCCTCGTTCCAGGGGAGGGAATTATACAAGCACGTGAGTTCCAGGAACCGGAGGGTCTTTGGGAGCCAGAAGTCTGCCCCCCAGAGTTATCGATTGATAGATAGTTAAGTTCCTTTTTTTATTCGTGTTCAATTTTAGGGGCTACTGTCTTTGCAATGCTTTTGATTGAATTTTATCTTTGAATCTGTAAAATATTTCTGTAGTTCAAGAGTATAAATTGTATAAAAAGAAATCCCAGGAGAAGTCTGGCGCCCGGTTCCCACCCACCTCCTGTGGTTATCACTTTCATTCTCCTCTAACCACAAGGGCATCCTACCAGTTTTTCTTTTTATAAATTTATATTCACATATTTTTCTTATCTCCTCATTTTTCTTTGATAAAAGAAGGCATTCTATAGGTACTGTTTTTCACTTTGCTTTTTAATTTACCGATATATTCGAGAAATCACTTTATTTCTGCTCATAGAAATTATCTCCATTTTTCATAGCTGCATAGTACTCCATTAAGTGGATGTGCCATAGTTTATTCAATCAGTCCCCAGTGAGTAGGCATTTAGGGTGTTCCTAATATTTTGCTATTACAAACAATGCCATAATGGACAACTGTACGTGTTTGCTATTCTGGGCTTGTGGAGTTATATCTTCAGGGTAAATTCTAAAGAGTGGGATTGAAGGGTTAAAGGATCAGTGCATTCGTGATATACGGTTTATCCATAACCTACTGCTGTGTAACACACCAGCCCTAAATGTAGTGGCTTAAAATGACAAGCATTTCTCAGCTCAGGGAGTCTGTGGCAAGCTGGGCTTCTGCTGGTCTGGCTGGGCGCCCTGTGGTCTGTGTTCAGCGCAGGTGAGCAGGGCCCGGGCAGCAGGTCTCCCATCCTCCGGCAGGCTGGCTCCGGCCAGTTCTCACGGGGACAGCAGGGTCCCCACGAGAGAGAGGGGAAGCGTGCAAGGCGTCTTGAGTCCAGGCTCGGAACTGACACAGTGTTGCCTCTGCCGCATTCTGTCCATCAAAGCCAGTTAAACGGCCTTGAAATTCAAGGGGCAAGAAAGAGACCCACCTCTGGATAGAAGGAACGCAGAGCCACGTCGCCAAGGGCACGATGGAGAATTGGGACAAAGTGGGGCCTTTAACAAAAGCAACTTCATACATGTGCTCCCCCGCTAACAGGTCCTGGTGAGGAATCTGGAAGTTACTCTAAGTCAGGCTCTGCAAACTTTTTCCTTAAAGGGCCGGATACTAAATATTTCAGATTTTACGAATCATAAGGTTTTTGTTGCAACTACTGAACTCTGCCGTTGTAGCAAGAACTATAAAAACCGTAAACAAACGAGTGTGGCTGTGTTCCAGTGAAAGTTTATTTACAAAACAGGCTGCTGGCTGGATTTGACCCTTGTCCCAAGTGCATTGAGAAGCTCTTAAAAGGTTTTTAGGCAGGCAGTTGCTGAGAGTAAATTTGAAAATCCCCTCAGGCTGGAGAATGGGTTGGGGGTGGGGGCACAGTGGTAGATACACGGAGGCCCACAGGAGTCTGCTGGAGGGTCCAGGAGCGAGACGGCAGTGGCCCTGGATCCGATGGTGGCAGCAGGTCCAGGGGGCACTAGAAGCATTGGAAACACACGTCAAAGTGGGACCCGTCCACTGTGCCAAAGGAGGGGTCGAATGTGGGCGGGGGGGCGCAGCAGCAAAGGGGCGCAGGGAGATGCCATTTGCAGAGATGGGCATGGGTGGGGGGGCGGAGAAGATGAAGTTAAAGTTAGCATCTCTACTTCAAGGAGCTCATGTCCTAAGAGGGGACTAAAAAGTCCTCTTTGTGTCAGAGAAAGAGGACAACGTATACCAGAGACTCATACTGGGGAAACTGAGGCCCAGGGTGGCCAGAAGACGTCTCCGAAGTCAGACAGCGATCGGTAGGGAAGCTCCAAACTGAGACCTGGTCTCCAAAACGCATTCCCCCAGAGCGCATCGCTCCTCCTCGGTTGTCATCTGTCACCCAACTCTTGAAAAAAATAAAAAAAGGAGAAAAGCCTCCTTAGTGGATTTGCAGGCGACGACTCGAGCTATAACTCGCCTCCACCAGGTGCGATGGGCATCTGGCTCAGCCCTGAAGAGGGTCCTCCGTTTCTGGAGGCTTAAAAGAAAAAGAATTTTGAGCTCGGGGGCTTAGCATCAAGAGGAAATAAAGTCCCCTGCAGAATGAGAGGATCAGATAAGTCGGGACAAAAATGGAGTTGCATAAAGCCGAAATACCCATCTGGATGTTTTTCCCGCTGACGGCTCACAACAAGAAGTAGTGGGAGGTGCCCGGGAGCCATGGTCCAAGGACCAGCATCTCCCCATCTGCTCGGATTCCGGGAGGCTCTTGACCACAGAGCGGGCATTTGAGATGCTGAAGGGGGGGTCTCCAAAACACAGTCTTCCCCTCCCAGACTCGGAAGAGATGCTCGCGGGATAACCACGCGGAAGCCTGGGCTCCTGCGGAGGGGACTCCCAGGGTACCGAGCGTGGCTTATAAACACTCAGGAAGAAAGGCATGCTGTGATCCTTGGACGCCAGCCCGTCTACTGCCTCCTCCGGTCCTAGGAACGAAAAGGCTGTCAGGTGTGGAGAAGGCACCCCGCCCGTCCACGCAGAAAGGAGCACACGGAGGCATCACTCCAGGGTTACGCAGTTTGGAGCAGAGTGCCATCTCTGTGTGACCTTGGGCAGGTCTCTGTGCCGCTCAAAGCATCAATTTTCTCTTCCGGACGCTGGGGATCATCATGGTACGCACTTGTAGACTGACCATGAGGATTAAATAAGATGTTGTGTGTAAAATGACGACACATGGCGGGCGCCAAAGGGACAACAGCTTGAATCATCCCTTTTCTAAGGTCTGATGGTTGAAAAACAAGGAAATGGAAAGAATTGGAAAATAACATATACTGAGAGCCGATTATGTGCTAGATATTTCAAAAAACTTATTTCGTAAGGTTCTCGTGTGACTATCCTCTGAGAGGAGTGAGTGCAATAAAGATAAAGACTCCCAAGGCCCTTGAAAACGGCCAGTGGAGAACCACAAACCCGTACGAAACAGAGAAAACCAGCCCGTGCTCCAGTTTCCAAACGCAGTGTACCTCCTAGACAGGGTCCTCAAACCAGCAGCCGAACCCGCCCTGCTGCCTGTTTTGTCAGAAAGGTTTTACGCAAGCACAGCCACAGCCACGCGTTGGCTCGTCATCTGTGGTTCTGGGGTTGCAATGACAAAGCCAAGCAACCATGACCAAGATGGCCCAGCTGGAAAAGCCAGGCCCCCCACAGTAAGTTTAGTGGACTCCCCATCTAGGGCAATGACAGCAACGACCCCACCACGGACGGGCATCCTGGGCCGGGCGCAGTGCAGACGGGTGTCTGCGCACCGCCACGGTGACCCCTCCCAGAAGTCCCAGGAGACGGACGCGGTTATCCTTGCCCTCAGGGACGCGGCCACCTGGGTGTGGGGAGGTGAACAGATGGGAAGGGGGACCAACAAGGGTGAGATCTGAACCCGGGTCCAGATTGACTCGAAAGTCCCGCACTTAACCTTTGGCAGGAGATAAACCAGATTTGGACGCTGGTCGCCTCCATCACGTGGAAAGGGCCAAGCGTGCTCTCGACCCTGCCGCTCACCAGAATCACCCAGACAGCTTTAAAGACCAGGAAACTTCCTTTCCCACAGCCAGAGACTCTGACCTAATTTTAATTGGCCTGGGGGGGGGGGGGTGTCACATTTCTTTTTTCCCAGCTCCCCAGGTGATTGTCACAAGCAGTGAAGGGTGAGCTCCATGGAGCCAAAGGACAGAAAGGTGACCGGTGTCCCCCAGACTCCAGAATGATGGACAGCCCACTTGAGCCCGGCGTCCCTCAGCACGGGCATCATTGAGCTGCCCCCGTTAACTGCTTAGCCCTCCCGTCGTCGATGCTGACCCGGGACTCTGGAAGAGGCGAACCCGTCCTGAGCCAGGCCCCCCAAAACTGTGACATCTCCCTCCCATTACAAATAAGTGGCCCCAGGGAGCACACATTGGTCTTGTGTGGGGTTAATTCATTGGTATAAGGCCACCCCTAAGGGACTGTGGGAAAAAAAATCACTCTTTTGGCCCAGCAGAATTCCCCAATATGGTCTCCTCCAAGGATCGAGAAACTCTCTTCTCTCTGCAGATAAAGATGCAAATTGCAGGGCCGGCCCGGTGGCTCAGCGGTTAAGTGCACACGTTCCAATTCGGCAGCCCGGGGTTCGTGGGCCCGGATCCCGGGTGCAGACATGGCACCACTTGGCAAGCCATGCTGTGGTGGGCGTCCCATGTATGAAGTAGAGGAAGATGGGCATGGATGTTAGCTCAGGGCCAGTCTTCCTCAGCAAAAAGAGGAGGATTGGCAGCAGATGTTAGCTCAGGGCTAATCTTCCTCAAAAAAGAAAAAAAAAGATGCGAACTGCGAGACGTGCTGAATGCCTCTCAGGCCTGGTTCCTGGCCCAGCACTGTGCATTCTTTACTTTATTTAATCCTTCAAGCAACTCCAGGAGGGAGGTTCCTCTACCAACTAAGCTTTACTGATGGGGAAACTGAGGCCCAGAGAGGTGCAGCCAGGTGCCTGGGTCTCCGTTCAGTAACTGAGCATGCTGCTGCTGGAACTCGGGTCTCCGGGCCCCCAGCCCCGGGAACATTCTTCCAGGAGGGGCCTCTGATTGCTGCCCGTGACACCCCCTTGGCTGGGGAAGACCTCTGTTCTGGGGGTGTGAGCTGGAAAATAGCAGGCCAGGGCCTTGCTTGTCCCCTTGATGGGGCCCTCAGCATTCTCGGGGGGCAGCTGAGTGACGAGGAGGGGGTTATTGGGCAGCCAGGCCCCCTCGCCGCCACAGGTCTAATAAAACAAAACTCCAGCCAAATTGGGGACATATTTCATCTAATGGGAGGAAATAGATGTGGCATTTCTGCCTGGCGGTTGACCTGCTGCATTAATGCACAGAGAGAGGGTTCGATACATCACGGGGCCGTTACGCACTGCTTAAAGTGGCCTCCCGGGTGGGCCAGGGACGGGAAGAAAAAGCTCAGGCCGGGATCTCCGTCTTCCTGCATTTCCACGGCCTGGCGCCCCAGGGCCACTGCTTCCACGGAGCGTCACACGGTTCTGGCGCCGGGGGAAAAACCCTGGGAATCCAAAGACCGGGGTTACAGGCCCCGCCAAGCCACTCATGGCTGTGGGTCCTTGAGCCAGCCCTAGCCTCTCTCTGAGCCTCGATTTCCCCATCTGTGAAATGGAGAGGTGAGGACCATGCCTTCAAAGTGGACTCAGCAATGATCCAGAATTGGGGGTGGGGGCTGATTTCTAAGACCACCTTGGTGAAGCCCGCATCATCCAGCTCGCCCACCCACCGGGGTCACGCTGCTGTGTCTGCATAAGCAGGGGTGTCCAAGCAGCTTCACCTCCACCCCCATAAATACACACACACACACACGCACACACACGCATGGGCAGATACATATGTATGAACGTATCTACATGCTTATAAATTTCAATCATGCGCTACTGTCTTCACAGATTACGGATATTGTAAAACAGACACCAAAATGGAAATATTCAAAGGAAAAGCTTAATTCCATACAGAAGTGCTATGAAAATTCTAACACCCTCTCCCGCCCCCAGATGCTCAATCTCTCTGACCCTTCTCAGCAGGTTTCTTTCCTTATCACCTTCAGATAGAGTCTGTCATTTGTGATTTACAACTTCCGCATTCTCGGGCCGGGAGGGGAGGCTGGGAGAGGGAAGACCAGGTCCCTCTCCTCCGGGGCTGCGCCTCCTCCTGGAAGCCCTGCGTTTCCCCTGAAGCACGTTTCCAAACAGACAGTTTCCTATAACAGTGGGAAACAGACAGCGATGCCTTCAGAGAATGTACCGAGGGCTGTTCATGGAATAATCTGGAAACGTTAACCCAGGAGTGGATTCTGCCTAAAGCTCTAGCCGGGTGATTGCATCCACCCTGTAAAACTAGCTTTGGAGTTGTGGCCGATGTGTGGGGTGAGAGGGAGAGAGGATGGGCCAGATCCTACTGGGCGTGGTCACACCTCTTGCTTCATTTAATCCAGAGCAGGTGGGTCCTGTCAATCTTCCCATTTTAGAGACGAGGAAACTGAGACCAGGTCCCCGGGCAGGCGGAGTCCTACTTCAAACCCGGGCCAGTTTGATGCCCCACCGTTCCCGCGTTGCCATGTCCCTTGGCCGACGTGAGCGAGGCCAGGTGCCCGGCCGGCCCGGTTGCCCCGGAGGGTGCGTCTTGGAGCTGAGCGCCTGTGTCCGGAGGCAGACAGGATGGAGTGCGGGCTGCTGGGCCACGGCATTGGCGGGGCCCCGCCCTGTGCTGGCCGCAGCTGGAGGAGTGAAGCGTCCACAATTCAGGGCCTGTCTGGATGGACAGCTGACAGTGATGAGCACGGCCTCCGGGTGCCCCACGTGCCTGGTCCGGGACGCCTCAGGGGAAGCGGCTGGGTGGAATGCCCGGGCAAGACCCCTCCCCCGGCCCCTCCCTGCTGCCTGTGGCCTCCTGGGGACCCCCAAAATCATCGGTGACCCCTTGCCACAGAGAGCTCTGACTCCTCACCCCCAGGCTGCCAGGGCTAGGGGGCTTGGGGGCCACTCATCAAAGACAACATAAGCTTCGGGGACATGGATTCCTGCCCAGGACTGTGGGGACACCCCCGACCCCAGGAGACATTCCCTGGCCCCCTCTTGCTTATTTTCTGAAAGTGAGGGCCACCTCCAACCCCAATCTGTTCTCTACGCTGCACAAAGTCTCTCAAACTCTCATCTGATCACGTCCTTCCTCTGCCTACAACTTTCCATGGCTCCCTACTGCCCTGGCTGGAAGATTTGGCCCCTGTTGGCCTCCGTGTCTCCTTCCTCCATAACACCCCAGCCCCCACTCCTCTCAGACACGCTCACCAGTCCCTCCCTCGCTCTATCTTTTTGTTCCATGAGAGTCTATATGGTCCCCCCTACCCGGCTGTCTCAGGGGCCTCCTCGGGGCTCCCCTCGCAGCCCTGATCACTCGGGTGGAAGACTGTCTCCTCATCCCACCTGCCAGGCAGGGAGGTCTGCGGGGGCAGGCAGGGCGCCCCCTTGTCCACACGCCCTCAGCGCCTTCACGGGGCCTGCGCACAGCGGGAGCCCAGTCCATGTCTGTGCTTGGCTGTGGGTGGCAGAGACCTCATCCCAGCGGGGTCTGCGACGACGACTCCAGTCTGTGCGCGCCCCGCTCCACAGGAGCAGTCGCAACAGCAACAGCAACGGCAACAGTAATAGTAATTTGTCCTAAGCCTTGTTCTAAGCACTTCACACAGAATCAATACTTTCTTCTTCGCCCTGGGAGGAAGTCCTATTAGCATCCCCTGTTGACAGAGGAGGAAAGTAAAGCCCAGAGAGGTTCAGTCACTCACCCAAGGTCACACAGCTGGCAAAAGGCAGATCCGGTCAGGCTGGCCTTACAGCTGATGATATCACCACCCACCACCCACCACAAGACCAGGAGGCTGGGATGAGCTCTTGGTGATGAGCAGACAAGGCTGGGGCTCACCTGCACCAAAAAAGTCCAGCATTAGGAATCGGACAGCGAGGCTCACTGTCTGCGGCCCCAGAAGTCACCAGCTCATCAGAGCAGAGTGTAATCAATGACCACTAACCACCGCCCTGGGCTGTGTGCCCCCACGGCTTACCTGCCCTCCACAGGCTCAGCTTAGGGCCTGGATCTGCCCACGACGGGGGAAGCTTGACTCCAGCCTCCATGGGGAGGCCACACAGCTAAGAAATGGTCTCTGGTTCAAACTCCAGCTTTGCCACTAATTGGCTGTGTGACCTTGGGCAAGTTACTTAACCACTCTGGGCTTCAGATTCTTCCCTTGAAAACTAGGATAATAATAGGGCTCTAGTAGGGTTTGGGGGAGGATTAATGAAGTTAATACCCATCCATCTTCTAGAACAATGCCTGGCACACAGTTAGCCTTATGTAAGTGCTGGCAACAGCCAGGTGCCCAGCTTTCTCGTTCCCTGCCCATACGAGAGCAAACCACATCACACATTCTAATTACTCCCTGGACAAGTGGAGTCATCTGCTCTGCAGTTGAGACGCCCAGGGCTACAGAAGAACCTCTGGGAGGACAAACACGCAAGCCTGAATCCCAGCCCTGCCCCTTCTTGCTGTGTGCCCTTACCCAAGTAGCTTGCTATCTCTGGCCATAATTGTCCCATCTCGGGCAGAGAGAGGCCCCAGGAGCTGGGATTGGCAAGGCCGCCTTGTCTGAAGGTCTGGGGGACCTTTAGGCCTCATTCGGTATCTTGCCAGGCCCAGGGACGGGCAGCCCAGCGGCTCCAGCTGCCTCCTGCCCACTGCCCCGCGCCCGGCTTTGTGGGGCCTGAGCAGCCTCCTCCGGGACTCGTTAGCAGGGCTGCTGGCTGGGCCTGGGCAGCCCTGCTCCCACCCGGTCCTGGTAGAGGCGTTGGCTCAACACCCTGTCCTGGCCAGGAGGGGCGGTGCCATTTCCCCAGCTCTGTCCTCCCCCTGGGAGAGGGGCAAGCGGCTCATGAGGCATCTGGAGAGGACGCACTGCATGTCCCTCCTCCCCTCCCACCCGGGGTCCCATCTCGCATCTCCCCCCCCACCCCCCTCACCCTCCCACCCTGTCCCCCGTCAGCCCTTGCATCCTGGCAGTGTGGGCCTGGGCACGGGGCCACACAGACCCGCTTCATTCCTGGCTCTGCCACTTGCAAGCTGGTCGACTGAAGTGCGTGTCTGGCCCTCTCTGAGCCTCAGTTTCCACATCTGTGAAATGAGTGTGGTAACTCCCATCTTGCAGGTCCGCTGGAGCGGAGGCCCAGCTGCACCGAAATCCTTCTTCATCATTCTCTCCCGTTCGGTTCGGCTCCTCGCTTTGTTCTTGCCTCCTGGTTCCAGGTTCCTGCAGCCACTGATTCTGCAGCTTCAGAGGCCCAGGGGTCAGGGGCTGCCTCTTGTGGCCTGAAACAGTCCCGTGCATCTGCCGGGCTCTCCTTGCAGCCGTGTGAGCCCTGCCTCTCCCCCACTCCGTCTCTCTCCCCCCCACCCCGTCGTCTTGTGCTCATCTCCTGATGACCTTTCAGCCCAATCACCTCCCTCTCATCTTGCTGAAGCATTTCCATGGGCCCAGAGCTTTTGTGACCCAGGGAATTTTTCTTCTGCTTAAGGCACCTGCCGTCTTTCTCTCTCTCACATGCGCAGAACAAGGCACATTGCCGTGGGCGCTTGACCAGGGGTATCTGGCTGGACGAAGGGACAGAAACAGCGTTTCTCACCCAAGTAGGACTCTTCTCAGATCCCAGGACCCTGTGCACACTGTGTGCCAAGCCTGATGTCGTCTGTCACTGTCCTCAAACCAGACTCTGGCTCAGTGGAACCCCCAGGGGAGGAGTCACATGCCATCCGGCGAGGGCATCACTTCCTGTCTAGCAGCTGCGTCCCCAATTAATAAGCCACGTTTTCGCTTCCAAAGTGCCCCCACCCGGGGAAGAGCGAGGGAACAGAGCAGAGCAGCCGGGAGGACAAGACAGGCGCACACGGAGATCTGGCAGCTTTGGAGCCAGCAAAGGGGGTGAGGATGAGCCCAGGCTTCCGGGAAAGGGGGCCTCAGGCCGGGACGCCAGGAGGGTGTATCTGGTGGCAGGGCCTGCGGAGGCGTGAGAGGCGGGCAGCTACAGCCAGGGAGGGGGACCCTGACGGGGAGGGAGCAGATGCCAAGAAGGTGAGGGGGAGAGCCAGGAAAGGGAGCTGGAGGCCGCTCTGGAAGGACCTGGAAGGCCAGACTATGGTTACCTCCTTGGGGAAAATGTTCCTGAACGGCTCCCATCGCCAGGCCTTCGCTGTCTCCCAGGACAGACTCACCAGCCCAGCCGTCCCCAGCCCCGGGCCGGGTCTGGAGCTGATGGTCCTGCAGAAATCACTGCAACGGTGCAAGCTTCAGTTTCCCCATCTGCAAAATGGGCACGTTAATAACAGCAATAATGCCTGTTAGCCTGGCTTCTCCAGATAAACAGAACCCCTTATATAAATAGAGAGAGAGAGGGAGAATGAGAGGCAGATTTATGGTAAGGAACCGGCTCACATGATCAGGGAGGCTGAGAGGTCTGAGACCGGCAGCCAGCAAGCTGAGGACCGGGCGAGCCGC
This sequence comes from Equus quagga, assembly GCF_021613505.1. Classification (NCBI taxonomy): domain Eukaryota; kingdom Metazoa; phylum Chordata; class Mammalia; order Perissodactyla; family Equidae; genus Equus; species Equus quagga. The sequence continues at coordinate 84,170,996 of NC_060281.1, forward strand.
TGGTGGGGGTCCAGCCCAAGTCCGGAGGCCGGAGAACCAGGGAAGGCGATGGGGGTAAGCTCCAGGCTGAGCCCGAGTCAGAAGGCAGGAGAAGACGAAGTCCCAGCTCCGAGACCGCCAGGCAGAAAGAATTCTGTCTTCCTCAGCTTTTCCGTCTGTCCCGGCCTCCAGAGGCTGCAGGGGGCCCACGGCATCAGAGATGGCATCCTACTCTGCTCAGTCTACGGATCCAAGGTTCGTCACCCAGAAACATCCTCACAGACGCACCGGAAGTCACATTTACCCAAACACCTGGGCACCGGGGCCAGTCAACTTGACGCATCACATTAACCATCACATAATCCTCGCCAGTAAAGTGACCGCTGACCAGGGGGGTGAGCGTCGTGTTCCGATGCTGAACGGCTCTGTCGCTGATGCACCGTGGGCGGTGGGGTCACGGGCGGGTCCCCTGGACCAAGGGCTGGCAAACTGCAGCCTGAGGGCCCACGCTGGCCCGGCTCCTCTTTTTGTAAAGCAAGTTTGATTGGAACACGGCTGCCCCCGTTCACCTCTGTATGGTCCGTGGCTGCTTTCGCACGACCACGGCAGAGTCGAGTGGTTGTAACTGATCCCACGTGGCCTGCAAAGCCTAAAGGGATTTACTATCTGGCTCTTTACAGAAAAAGAGTGCCCACTCCTCACTTGGACACACAGTACCTCAGTTTTCTCCTTGGGAAAATGGGCACAGTGATCGCACCTTCCCTGGGGCATGGTCGGGAGGATTCAGGGGCTGGTGAAGGGCCTGGCATACAGCAGGCGCTCCATAACTGGCCGACGTCAGTGTGGTTGTGGTTATGCTGTTAAGTGCGAGTGTGACCACTGGTCACGATTGTCAGATGCACCTGAGAGGCCGATTTGGGGCTCGCCTCTGGCCCTTCAGGACACGGATGCTGCCGAGGAGGGGGCGGCGGGCCGCCCCTGGCCCGGCTGGGACCCTTTCCACCACAAAGGAGCCCTCCCCACCCATGAGGACTCAAAGGCCGGCTGGGGAAGTCAGGCCGAGCGTCCATAATTGCCTGTAATTTGGACTGAGCCTCTCGAGGCAAAAGGATTTTCTCAAAGGCTCTTCACGGTCCGGTTCCCCCAGAGCCCAAGGTCGCTTGGATCGAGCCCTCTCTGACACGTATTTATTATCAGGTGGAAACGGCACTTGGGTTTCTCCCAAGCTGCGTGCACATGCGGTCTCGAGCCGCCGCCAGCTCCCCAGCGGGCAGACGTGGCAGAGATATGGCTGGAAGGGGGGCTGGCTGTGGGAAGGGCGTGCGGGTGAACAGGAGGCCGTCCGCGGGGCAGCTGTGTAGCCCACCTGCGGGTCAGCTTCCAGGCTGAGCCTCAGTTTCTCATCTGTAAAATGTGGGTAAGAAGTCCCTGGAAAACGTCCCCTGCACCTGGCGCATGGTGAGCACCCATCCCTTGCAGCCGCCTGCTTACTTTCATTAGCACTTTCCTCCCGGTGTCGGAACCCACGGGTGAGACCCCAGCACAGCGGGTGGGAACGCGGGCTCTGGAACCAGGCAGAACTCAGCTCAGCGTCCAGGTGATGCTCAGTAGCCGTGGGGCCTCGGACAAGCTCCCTGACCTTAACCTCAGTCTCACCTGCCAAGTGGGTCAATACAGCATCAACCTTAGACGAGGGCTCCAGAAATGGCCCGTCCCTCGTTGAAGGAATCCATGCCCAGCATCGTTCCAAAAGGAACGGAAAAGACTAAAATGAGCAAATAGCGCGGAGACGAGAATGTGCCCAGAGGGCACTGGCTTTTTCAGAGAAGAGAGACGTGTTCTCCATCCCCACCCAGGGGGCAGCTGCGGGTCGAGGACAGGCGACGCCTGAGAGGGACCTCAGGCAGTGTACCAGCGTCATTGATGCTCCGCGCCCTGGCCCAGAAGGGTTTGGGTTCTAATCCTCCCCGGGAGAAACTGAGCAGATGGCTTCACTTCCTGAGGCTCTGGGTCCCCTTTCATTTCTTCATTCTTTGCTTCATCCAATATTTTATTGAATGCCTCCTACACACCAGGAGCCGTGCTGGGAACTGGAGATATAGCAGGGAACAAGATGGACAGGCTGCCCACCAAGTGTGTGAGACAGACAGCAAACGGACAAATATTGAGCATATTGTGATTAATGCTAAGTGACAAATGAGAGCAGGGTAAGGGGATCAGAAGGGAGGAGGTGCTGTTGTAGATTGGGGGTCAGGGGAGACCTCTTTGCAGAGGTGACACTAGAAAAATAGAGGTAATAATAGTACTAACTTCAGGATATTGTCACACTCTAACCAGCTAACTAGATAAAGCCCTTTCCATGTTTCCTGGTACACAGTCGGTACTATATGCACACGGGTTGGATGGCAGGTGGATGGATGGATCAATGGATGGATGGATGGACAGATGGATAGATGGATGGGTAGATGGATGGATGGGTGGGTGGATGGATGGATGGATGGATGGTTGGATGGATGGATGGACGGGTGGACGGATGGATAGATGGATGGAAGGATGGGTGGATGGATGGATGAATGGGTGGA
>NC_060281.1:84173656-84198341 GCF_021613505.1 Equus quagga
GGAAGGATGGGTGGGTGGATGGATGGATGGATTTGCATTAATGGGTGCACAGTGGATAGATGGGTGGATGGGTAGATGGATGGATGGGTGGATGGGTGGATGGGTGGATGGGTAGTATCTCAGTCAGAGACCCAGTGGGAAATCAATGACTCTCAAATGGCTTAACTAAAGAGATATTAATGAAGGGAAAATGCACATAGATGTGGGCAGGGTTTAGGGAACCAAGGAGAAATGCCGAGGCACCCAGGGCCTGGCAACAGAGTAAGATGTTAACTCCTGTCTCGAAGGGCAGAGGAGGGAGAAGTGTTGCCATAACTTGCTCTGTGGCCTGACAGGAGTTATGACTATAAGTGGAAAAACTCAGTCCCCGCTAACAGAAGAGCCCAGGAGGGAAGGAGGAGATGATAAACACTGACTCCTACTCCCCTCTGCTCTCTGATCACCTGCCCCCACCTGCCATCGACCCTGCTCACCAAGAAGCCGGAGGCTAAGGGAGCCCAGATGTTGCAGGCCACAGAGCTGAGCCTGTCAGGGATAGAGCAGAGCAAACAGGGGTAGAGAAAGGATCTGGAGACAAAAGGAAAATGAACGGCACTGATGGGTAGAAGAGTCTAGAAGACGCTCCATCCACAGAGAGGCCTCAGCGACAAGCAGACGTTCCTTCTCAGACCACGAGCCTCCTTATAAATATCATGCTTATTAGTCAAGAGGGGTGAACACATTTGCAATTAAAAAAAGATCCTAATAACTGAACATAACGAACATGTGTTTCTCAGTCATGGCACAAGTCAGGGGCCGTCCTGCAATGGGTGACACGAGGGGCCAGCCCCCTTCTTTGCCGGGATGCCACCATCTTTCATCAGCGGGAGAAGAGAGAGCCGCCAGACGCACGGGCTCTTAGTGGCCTCGACCAGGAAGCAGTCCATCACTTCCTCTCACATACTATTGGCCAGAACCAGTCGCATGGTGCCACCAGCTCCAAGGAGTCTGGGAAATGCAGTTTCCTTTCATGTCCCAGAAGCTCAATCAGGTGTGGAGAGCAGCTAGCGGTCTGTTCCCATTCTTTCAGGACTCACAGCCGCCGGACACAAAGAAATCAGCCTGCTCCGACCTTAGGCAGCAAGATTTAGAAAAGGGGCTGCAAGCCTGGATCTTGGAGTCACACAGACCTGACCTTGCATCCAGCGTGGCCCCTCGCCAGTTGTGTTAGACCGGAGGCCGCTTGCTTCTCCTTGCCTTTGATTCACTGTCTCTAAGATGGAGAATGATCAGCCCGTTGACAGTGGTCTTGCACGGTGCCTGGCACAGAATAGGCGCTCAGAGGTTTGTTGAGTGAGTTTACAAGCGTAGTTTGAGGATTGAAGCTGGTGAGGCAGCTGGAGCAAGTTACACAGGGAGGCGCACCCTCCACACACAGGAGTCTGGTCCCATAAGCGGTCAGCTCCGTGGTTCCAGGGACTGCCCGCTTGCAGTGAGCAGCTGATAACAGCCCTGGAGAGGAGGGGCTACGCCTACTGAGACCACATTTCACGGTAGAAAAATAAGGATGAGGGCTATTTCCCTGATTTGTGAATTTCTTTATGTGCAGCATCTTACATGGGTATAAAACTGACATCCCATCAAGTTACTCATTTCTCAACGGCCCTTGTGGAAGAGAACATGACTGTGGGGTGGTCTGGGAAAACCAGACTCCATTCGCTGCTGCTGCTGATGGAGGTTCCATCCTGGTTGCAAGAACTGCTGGGGTGACTGCGTTCTGGGGACACCCTGTGCTGGCATCACCATCCCCAGATAAAGATGCTTAGGGGTGGTCTCGGGCTATCAGGAGGGGTCGGTTAAGAGCAAGGACTATGAAGTCTGAATGCCTGGGTTCTGAACCATACCCCCATTTCCTGGCTGTGTGGCCTTGGGCATGTTCCTTAACCTCTCTGTGCTTCAGTGTCCTCAACAGTAAAAGAGAGACAGTTGTGGAACTGACCTCCCAGGATCGTAGTGAGAATGACACTGAGTTAGTACACATGAGGACTTTGGTACAGAACCCGGAAAATAAGTAACTCCCAAGAAATATGTTTATTATTTGAGAGGGTGAGTGGTTTAAGAGTCACTCAACAGACATGAATCAACCATCTACTGGGTGCTGATGACCAGAGTGAACAAGACAGAAGCGGTCCCGAGTGCACATCCTGGACACGGAGATGGACGTGGAGGGACAATATGGTGCCTCTCTCATCGTGAATCCAAGGAAAAGTCTGGGGTGAGAGGCAGCTGGAGTCTCTGCGGGCCTCACGTGGACTCCGGGGGCCCCAATCTTGTGACCCGAGGGCTCATGGTCCCGGGACCTGCAAGGGCATTTCGGGAGGCAGCGCCCTTGGCCAATGAGCCCACGTGGCGCTAAGGCAGAGACCTCAGGTGTCAGGGCCACAGAACCAACACCGGCCGACGCGGGCCACGTGGCTGAGCGTGAGGAAAGGCCTGGATGGCTCCCGCCTCTCACGGCCCCTCGGAGCCTCTGCCTGTGTCGGTGACTCCCCGTGACGCGTGCGGGAGAGGATGCTGCCAGCATGTTCACGCCCCACGGGCCAGGCAGAGCGGGAAGCAGAGTGCAGGGCGCCTGCGCGGGTGGTCAGAGACCACGGTTCAAGTCCCAGGCTCCTTGCTGGCTCTGCAGCCTTGGAGAAGCGACCTCTCTGTGTCTGCCGCGTCGCCATCCTCCATGCGGTAGAAACAACAGCCCGCCGCCCGTAGCCGTGGGACTGATGAGACGAAGCATTTGCAAGGAGGCTGGAGGAGCAGCCCGTCATGGAAAGCAGCAGAGCAGGTCATCAAGGGGCAGGACCCGCTCTGGAGTGGCACCAGGCCGGGCTCAGAACCCGCCTACCACGAGGCACTGGGCACATCACCAGACCTGGCCTCCCTGGGCCTCAGTTTCCCCATCTGTAAAGAGGGGTAATGGAAACAGTACTTGCGTCTCTGGTCTGTTGAGGGTGAAAAGAAATACTAGATCAAAAACGCGTGACCGGAGCCTGGAGGGGGACAGGGCTCTCTGAGTGGAGGTGACAGACGTCCAACTGTCAGTAGGGATTTTTTGAGCACCTACTAAGTGCTGGCCACTTTTCTAGGCACTTCTGATAGAGTAGGGCGCAGCGCAGTTCACACAGAGCTTACAATCCAGTGGAAGAGAGAGGTGCAGATACGACGGAGTCAACCACGTACTAAAAAATGAAGCGCCTCGGGGGAAAATACAGCAGGCAGAGGGGAGGGGGGTTTGAGGGGGTTGGGATTATAGTGGGATGAAGGGAAAGCCTCAGTGGGAAGACGACATCTGAGTAAAGCACCAAAGGCAGCGAAGGAAAGAAACATGGAATCATCTGGGGCAAGAGCAGTCCAGGCAGAGGCACGGCCAGTGCAAAGATCCTGGGGTGCAGCCTGGGGGCTGAGGAGAGGGAGAGAAGCAGGGGATGGGATCAGAGAGGTGAGGCAGGGCCTTGTGGCCACATAAGGGCTTTGGCCTTTTCTCGGAGAGATGGGAGCCATGGGAGGGTTTTGAGCACGGCAACCATGTGATCTGACACGTTCTAAAAAGCGCACTTTGACTGATGTGTTGAGTACGGACTAAAGGGGAGGCCATGGTCCAGGCCAGAGGTGACGGTGGTGGCTGTTGACGGGTGGCGTACCCAGCCATTGTGCGTATGTTGGCGCATGCCAGGGCGCACAGTAGGCGCTTCCCCCATCCTCCCCAATGGCCCATCCCGCCTGCAGTCGCGGCCCCCACCCCCCAGCCAGAGTCCCGCCTCCTGCCCCCTCTCCCACGTCTCCCAGACATCTGTCAGCCGCCCTTCTCGCCAGCCCAGCCCAGCCGAGAGGTGTCGGCCCTTTAATCTTCCTCGGCACCGATCTCCCTTCTCTGCCATTGCGGCAGCCGCGGCCGCTGGCCCCGTTCCAACACGTCTGCAACTGTCTGAGACCGAGGGGCCCGGTGACCCCCGAACGCTTGAGGATAACTGCAGGATGTCCCAGCCGGGAGGAGCCTTGGGGAGCCCGCCTGCTGTCCCCGTTTCCTAAAACACTGAAGGTGGGCGAGGGCCGCCTTGCTCACTGCTTAGTCACAGAGCCACCCTGGAAACTCAAGTCCCAACTCCGTGTCTCCAGCTCAAACTGCAAGGGTCCAACCCTTTGAAGAGCTTTCACCTCCTCCAGTGGAAAACATCATTTCTCCACTATTCGGGCCAACGTCCCCCCTCTGCAGACCTGAGGAATGGTGGGCTGTCACCGCATCTGATGGTGACCCTGGGGTCCACTATGACCGCTGGATCTGCTCACCTCAATTGGCTGTTGGATGGCCAGAATGTTCTCAGTTTAGCTCTGCCGCGCAGGAGGAAGGATGCATCGAAGAAGCCAGGTGGGACACAGGGACCCCGGGCAGGAGCTGGCACGGGCGTGGGGATGGGTCTTTTGTCCCGCCCAGCACTTCTCATGACCCCACTGGGCAGCATTTCTCTTATTACAAGGGAGGGTGAGCATCTTGTTTCAGGAACGTTTTCTTCTCAATTCGTGCTACTTCTTTATGGAGCAAAATAATTAGACCTTTTTCTGTGATTTAAATTTTAAGTGTTTTCCTATTTGTCTTTTTTTTTTGGCATAGATTTCGCTATACAGATTTTTTGTTTGATTTAGTTGAATTTATTGATATTTTCTCCTATTGTTCCCAGATCATATTTTTATCTCCTAATTTATTCATTCACTCATTCATTAAAAAATTTTTTATTGGGCCTGGCTTGTGGCCGAGGGTTAAAGTTCCATGCTCTCTGCTTTGGCGGCCCTGGCTTTGCAGGTTCCAACCCCAGGCGTGGACCTATTCCACTCACTAGCCATGCTGTGGTGGCGTCCCACATACAAAGTCGAGGAAGATTGGCACAGATGTTAGTTCAGGGCCAATCCTCCTCAGCAAAAAAAAAAGTTAAAAAAGATTTATTTATGGTGCACTGACTGACTGTCAGGTACTGGGAACACAGAATTCAATGAGACAGACAGGTTCCCTGCCCTCATGGAGCACAGAGTCAGGGAGACAGGAGATGAGCGGGAGGCTCACATTTAGATAAGGCATTTTCAGAGCAGCAAGCGCAATGATGGAAATGAAGAAAGTGACGTCAAAGAAGGCAAATGTCGGGAAAAGATCCATTTGCGATTGTATTAGTTGTCTGCTGCTGAGTAACAAGTTACTGTACATTTAGCAACAGAAAACAGCATGCGTTTATTGTGCAACACTATCTGGGGCTGAGGTCTAAGCAGGACGTCGCTGGGTGCACCCCTCAAGGTCTTCTGGGCTGCATGCAGCTGTGGGCAGGGCTGTGTTTTCATCTGGAGGCCCAAGTGGGGACCGGCCCCTCCCACCTCATTCACGTTACTGGCAGAAGTCAGTTCTTTGTGGCTGTTTGGCGGAAGGCCCCAGCTTCCCACTGGCTCTCAGCTGGAGACGGCCCAGAGGTCTCAGAGGCCACTGCGTGAGGCAGCAAGGAGAATCGCTTGCCTCAAGAAAGGCCTGGTCGCTCTTTCAAGGCCTTTACCTGATGAAGTCAGGCCCACCCAGAGCACCACCAGCTTTGTCCCATAGCATCGCCTCATCACCTTTGCCATGTTCACTGGGTAGCAGTAAGTCACAGGTCTCGCTCTCACCCAAGGGGAGGCAGTTACATGGGCACGCACGTCAGGAGGCAACGTAAACTGGGGCAGCCACTATGGAAAACAGTATGGCGGTTCCTGAAAAAGCTAAAAATAAATCTACTGCAGCACCTGGCACTCCCACTTCAATTCCACACGGCATTTCTCCAAGGAAACAAAAACACTGATTTGAAAGACACACCTCCGTGTTCATTGCAGGATTGTTTACAACGGCCAAGACAGGGAAGCAGCCAAAATGCCCATCAGTGGATGAATGGGTAAAGGTGTGGAATATATATGTGAAATATTATTCAGCCATAAAAAAGGAGAAAATCGTGCCATTTGCGACAACTTGCATGGACCCTGAGGGCGTTATGTTAAGAGAAATATGTCAGAGAGAGAAAGACAAATACTCTATGATCTCAATTATGTGAAATCTGAAAAAAGAGAATCAACTCACAGGTACAGAGAACGGATTGCTGGTTGCCAGAGGTGGAGGGGCAAAGGGGTGGGAGAAATGCATGAAGGGGGTCAAGAGGTACAAACTTCCAGTTATAAAATAAATTAGACCTGGGGATGCAATGTACAGCCTGGTGCCTATCGTAATAACACTGAATTGCATATTTGCAAGTTGCTAAGAGCAGATCTTAAATGTTCTCACGACAAGAAAAAAAATTGTAACTGTGCTGATGGATGTGAACTAGGCTTATTGTGGTGATCATTCCACAATATATACAAATATCAAATCATTCTGTCATACACCTGAAACTATAAATGTTATATGTCAATTATATCCCAATTTCTTAAAAAATAATTATTGGGGGCCACCCTGGGATCTGTCTGCCACATAGATTTTGTTGAAGAAGGTCTTTCAGAAGGGAGAGCAGTTCAGCTAAAAACTGAATGAGAAGGAGACAACCACGCAAAGATGTGGGGAAACAACTTTCCCAGCAGAGGGAACAGCAAGTGCAAAGATCCTGAGGTCAGTATGAGCTTGCACAAGTTTAAAAAGTCGGGTGTGACTGGAGTGTATGGAATAGAGGGAGGGCGGGAAAACATGGGAGCGAATGCAGTGCACCACGCAAGGAAATTAAATTAAATTAAATTAAACTAGTAGGAATCAGGGCTGGGAGCACAGGATCAAATCATGAGCTCAAGCCTCCAATCCAAGGCTAGCCCATCGCTGGTAGGTGAGCCCGGGCCACTCCCTTTCCTCTCTGCCCTGATCGTCCCCTCTGTGGACTGAAGGGGATCGAGTCTGATGGTCCTGACAACCTTTCTAGCTGGAGCAATGGCAGAGTCTCCCAGGACCTCATGGACACCTACAACTAGTTAGCCAATGCCACCAAATTAATTAAGGCCTGGGAAAGTGATCGTCTCCACCTCCTGCTTTCTCACCCTTCTTGGATGTCGTGAGGGGAAACAGGGGGACCGTGCACCCTCGAAGAATTTGAGAACACCCAGAGGGACAGGAGCGGGGGCCTTCAGTCTCCTGAATCAGTGCACAGCGTTCTGCGTCCTGGCTGGAGAGCCGCACGTCTGCACAAATCATTAGGCCCCCTCGCTGGGTGGGAACACAGCCCGGGCCCCATCCTCCTCGCTGACGGTCCACACGGAGTAGGTTTGGCCCCTTGAAGCACCCAGATCCGATTTCTCTGCTAGTCCTTGCCGCGGAAGAGGAGACGTGCAGTGGTGGCTGTGGGTCCGGGGTTTGTGGGGATTTTATTCTTCATTTTTTGCAGCATGTTTCAGAGGAAACAATGACTTTCAGCCAACCTGACGGACGGACAGGGTGGGCCCCCACCAAAGTGGGAATCCATCCTTGTCTTCTTGCATCTTTTTTGGGGGGAGAACAGACTATTCCTCGCCGAGATGGGGGTGGGAGAGACGGCCAACGGATGTTCGGAACACGGGGTGCTGCTGTGTTCACCTCGAAGGCAAGGAGTTCAAAGAGGGGCCCGGGCCACGGGGAGGTGTCGAGAGCCACGGCCAGGAATCAAGGCTTGGAAGGCAGAGTTGGGCCGCTGGGACCTTGTCCAGCCAAGGGGCCCGGGATCCTGACGGCCCTCCACTGGCAGGAGAGGGGGAGTTTGGCAGGAAAACATCCCAGGGTGGTGACAATTGCTGTTGTTTTTGGAAATCGCTTTATTGTTTTTGTAAAATCGACACTTTCCAATTGTGTAAGCAAGCAGAAGGGAGGGAGGGAAGAAGAGAGTGAGAGATCAAGAGAGGAAGGAAGGATGAGGCCGGCACCCATGGCATAGTGGTTAAGTTCACACACTCTGCTTTGGCGGCCCAGGGTTTGCAGGTTCCGATATGGGGCACAGACCCACACACTGCTCACCAAGCCATGCTGTGGCAGCATCCCACATACAAAACAGAGAAAGACTGGCACAAATGTTAGTTCAGGGCCAATTTTCCTCAGCAAAAGAAAAAAAAAGTGCAAAGAGGAAAGTAAAAGCCATCCTTTAGTGCCTCTGGACTGGTCCCTCTAGGCTGGAAGCCCCTTGAGGGTAAGAGGGAATATATCTTATCCCGCCTGTACCCCCAAGGTCTCTGTTAGGAAGGAAAGATGCTCCTGTGGGGAAAAACATGGGAGCTCAGGGATTTTCCTAGGAGGACCACCCATATCCAATTGGTTGGAAACCACGTCCAGCCTAGAGAGGGAGGCAGGACCCCAGTGTTCTCACCCTCCCGCCTCTCTAGGATCTGGTGCGGTGCTGTGAGTGTGGCGGGCTCTGCCAATGGTGCTGGAGTCCACTTCCTGTAGCCCTGGGAGCTGCCGGGTCGGGGGGAACAGCGGAACCTGGTCTCTGGGATTCACAGAAGAAACTGCCGGGTGGAGGAGAGTGGACAGGGGTGTGAGATGAGGGCACAGGGTCTGGTTTTCATTTGTGCCCTGGGGAAGCTGGTGTCACTTGTTTTCGGTAGGTGGAAAGGCAAGTGGCATCTGGAGGCCCAAATAGGGGATAATTTTCTCCTCGCTGTTTTTGTCTCAGATGATAATCTCCTAATTAGAATCTGATCTGTTCAATCACGCAGAGCGAGAGCATCCAATGGCGGAGCGCTCCAAGGCACAGTGAATGCTCACAACGGGCTGGGGATTTGAACTTCCTCTTCCTCAAAACTGAGAAGACTGAGGCTCTGGGAGTTGAAGCGGCCTCCTCAAGGTCACATGGTCTCCCAGGGGCAGAGGAAGGGTGAGCACGCAGACCCCCTCACGTCCGGTCTTCACTCCTGTCTCTCCAGCTTCATTTCTCACCCTTCTTCCCCAGGGCTCCTCCCACCCTGAAATTCCTCATCTTCACACAGCTGCCCACGCTATTCACTCTCTCTCTGGAAGTCCGTTTCCCCTTCCGGCAAGTTCCAAGTTGTATTCAGAGACTTGGTCCAGACATCCTCCAGGCTGCCTTCCCTGAGATCCTGCAATGGTTCCTGTACTGTATTTGTGCCATTTACACTTATTGTTGTAATCTTCTGGTGTGTCTCTCCCATTACACTGTGTGCTTGAAGGCGAGAGCTATGGTCTGTTTAGCTCTTCTTCCCTAGCGCTTCACACAGGTAAATATCTATTGAATGGATTCATTAATTAATTTGCATTTCTAACATTCTTCTCATAACTACATGTCAGAGTAACAACCAGCACACTAAGCTTCCTCCTTCGGCACCAGGAACAGAAACAGAGACATGTGGGGGCCCGCGTCTTATCACAGAGGTGCTCAGATGAATTGGACAGTGCCCTTTATGCTCTTCCACTCCCACATGACCCCACCACCACCCTCCCATGAAGCCAACGGGAAGGGCCTACCCCACTCTCCCACTTCCAGGAAAGCAATGTGCCCTCCCTCCCTCGGGCTGTGTCACCAGCAGCGTGAAGAAGCTGATAGCTCCTCAATGATATCTTTTATCATTGAAATAATAATTATAAATATTTCTCCTAATTTTCTCATGAAATGCTCTTGTCTCGAAGGCTATCAACTTTGGAACCAGGAGGAGACAGAGATGGTAAGTCAAAAATCCTTAGAGATTGGAGGATTCGAGGGGGGCTCCCTCACCACCCCAGATGTTGGCCTCAAGCTGGGGCACCTGGGTACTTGTCTTCACAGCCAAACACTTGCTGTGTGCCCTTGGACCCATGAGTGACCTCCTCTGAGCCTCCATCTCTCCGTCTACACCGAGGAAATAAATGCACTGCCTTCCTCACAGGGTGGCCAAGCAAGGCCTCCACGCAGTGCAGGCATGTACCAGATGGCGACAGTTATTCTTGGGGTTGTTTTTGTTATTTCTAGAGATGCTGCAGCCTGAATGCCTGGGTCTCCACCTTGGCCACTTAACTGGCTGCGTGACTTCAGACAAGCCACCCGATGCTTCTGAGTCTCTGTTCCCTTGGTCGTCACAGAGGAATAATAATAGTTCCCACCTCACAGGATTGTCCTGAGGATTAAACGAGATAATAAATTAATAAATGTGAACCAGCACCTAGATTAGCGGCAGACACATAGGAAGGGCTCTGTAAATGGTAGCCACATTGGGGTGACTGTGGCCTTCATTAACTTTTTTTAAAGTGGTCTATTGGTTCTGTTTTTAGAATTAAAATTCTAAAGTATCAGGACCCAAAGAAACCTTTGGAATCTCAGGAAGAGAGATTCTTCCCATTTCTCATCTGGGTAAACTGAGGCCCGGGGCGGGGGTGAGGGCACCTGCCGGAGGTCATGAAGCCCAGATAAAAGCAAAGGCTTCCTGGCCCCCAGCCTCCCCTTCTGAGCCCCGAGTGCGAGGCGGCTGGGTGGAGGGCGGAGTCGATTGATGGGGGAGCTAACCTTGACTCTTGCCTGGGATTTCTCTTCCACACCTTTCTGCCCCAGAGGAGCCACAGGCTGTCATCTGTCACCCGGTGATGAGGACATGGTACAGAAAGGAGCTATTCCCTCCTCCTGGTGTCATCACTGTCCTCCCCACCCCCAGGGCCCCAGAGAGAGCTCCTCCTCCAGGGCTAGAGGACCGATGAGGGTCCCAGGGCAGCCCTGCCAGCCACCCCGAGGACAACTCTGACCCTGGGAGGAAAGTCGACACACAACTGGAAGGGGCAGTTCCTTGAGCGCATTCCAGACAGGGAGCCAGACAGACCCCCTGCCCCGCTGGGAAGCACAATCCGTCTGGGAGACGGCAGCAAACAGTCAACACTGAAATGGTGATGAAACAGAGGGAGCTGAGCGCCAGGCCCTCCAGACCAGAGACTGGAGAAGGCTGTGCGACCAAGTGCTCTCACACAACGCCCCAGGCCCCCATTGAACCCCCGAATGGATTTTTCCCAAGAGCCCTTAAAGTCAATATGCAAACGTTTGTGGGTTTTTTTTTTTCTGTTTTATCTCCCCCAAATTCCCCCAGTATGTAGTTGTATATTTTAGTTGTGGGTCCTTCTGGTTGTGGCATGTGGGACACCACGTCAGCGTGGCCTACTGAGCGGGTGACATGTCCACGACCAGGATCCGAACCAGCAAAACCCTGGGCCACTGAAATGGAGCACCGCGAACTTAACCACTGGGCCACGGGGTGGGCCCCTCAACATGCAAATTAACACCTGGAGCTCCGCCCACACAGCCCAGAGAGCGGAAGGTGAGTTTGTAGACCGGCTCCCCATCCGACTCAGAGAAGGCTGCAGCAGCCCAGTGTGTCTGCATTCAAATCCCAAATCTCCCTCCACCCAGCTCTGCAGTGTGACTTTGGACCACTTGCTTAACCTCTCTGACCCGGGGCTGCTTCTTTGCTAACATAAGGTGGTTATTATGATAACACCTAACTCACACAGTTTCAATGAGATCATATATAAGAAAACACATCGCTGCGCTTCAGATACGTTCCCCATTATTTATTCCTTTTCTTTACTCTTTCATCCGTCCCCTCCTTTTTCTTTACTACCTCTTCACTCCCTGCCCCGATCTTATACCTCTTTCTCCTCATCCCTGTCTTTTCTTTGCTACATACTCCCTTTTCTCCTCTTTCTCCTTTTCTTTCTCGACTGGTCCTCTTCTCCTCCTCCAAAAAATTAGCAGAATAGATTTTCCCGGAGCGGAATTAAGGACACATATGCCCCCCAACTGTCTCCCAGGGACCAAGGCAAGAGCACGTTCCGCCCAGGTGAGCAAAACAAGAAAGTGTGGCTGCGGGACGCTGGCGGCCGGCCTCCTGGCGGCAGGTGGGCAGAGGGCTCCTCGCTCCATTTCCTGGGCACCGAGCTGACGGCTGGGTCGCCCCCCGCTGCCCGCACGTGCCTCCTTTCCTCCCGCGACTTGGAAGATAAGCACATTGTGGCCATATTGCGGCGGGGCGGGGCGGGGCTTCAGGGTTCCTCTCGGAGCCAGAAACAAAGGCATATTGCTTCTAACTTATTTTAGCAGTTTTCAGTAATATAATTTTCAGTTCATTTGGTTATCAAAAACACTCTTTTTCCGCCCCCTTTCTTCTCACCAAAAAGGTGAAGCAGATCTGGGCCGTGCCGGAGGTGCCCGTGGCTTGATACTCATTTTTTTTTTTCTCCCTTTTTTTATATCCTCACTAATTTCTCCATGCTGTGGAGAATTTGTCACACGCGCAGGTCTGTTTGATTTCATTAAACAGAATATTTAAGCATAAAAATTGTTTAATCGCCTTGTGTCATTATGAGATGAATTTCATTTTGCATACATTTGCATATTTCATCCGAATTAAGGCTGCTAATATGCAAATGAGGGACAGGTTGCGGCTGAGGTGTTTATTGTAATAGCTGCAGGCTGTTCCACTTGGACAGCTTTCTAGGTGGTGGGGAAGGAGGGGGAGCGAGGACTTGGGGTGGCTCGGAACACACGCCCGGGACGCCCGCGGGGCTCTGGGGCTTGGCCTCCTCGCAGCTAAGATGGGTGGGCGTGGCCTGCCTCCTGCCCTGGGAGACTGGCCAATCAGAGCAGGCGGGCTGGGGAGGAGGGAGGAGGCCCAGCTGCCTGCCCCAAAGGCTCCTGGGAGCCCGTGGGTACCAGGGATGGGGTGGGGGACCGGGGCGAGCTTGGGGCCCCGCTGCTGGCCCGGGCGCCCCTCAGCGCGGGCAGCTGACATCCTGGAGGCATCCGCAGCCTTCGCTCCTCTGTTTGTGCCGCTGTGTCTTCCTCGCCCGCTGTTTTGCTTTCCCTTTGTTTTCTCCATGGCTTTGTTTCAAGACCCTATTGAGTTTCTTCTTACCCTTTATTTCTTGTTTTTCCTTTGCATGTTTCCTCCTGCGCGTCCCTCCACCCCAATGGGCTGGCGGCCTTGTCTATTGTCTTTCCCCTCCTGTGCTTCCTGCCCCTTTTGTTCCTTTCCCACCCTGCCTGGCTGGCTCCCTTCCTCTCCTTTGCTCCCGCCTCACTTCCTCCTTCCTCCAGCCCGGCCCCGTTTCCTCTCCCCACCGCTAATTCTGTGAGGAGGGAATTAGGCGAGGCCCCACTTGCGCAATCCCCCCTCCACCTGAAATCCTCGATGAGTCCCTGTCCTCATTTGAAGGTCAGAGATAGGTATATATCGTTGTCCTCTTGAAGGCCTGTGCAGCTGGGCCCCCGGAGAGCCGGTGCGAGTTGCCTCCCAGGCACAGACCCAGGAGAGGAGAACCCGGTCCTTGGTGCATGTTGAGCCGGCTACGAGGTCGCGAGGGGTCTGATACTGACCTCGCTTTCAAAAGAAAGTAGCACGCATGCCACCCCCTCCCGTTCTGTACAGCCGGGGACAGGTGGCACCACGCCCACAGAGACAAGAGGGTGATTCGGCAAAGGGCCATTCCATAGGGAGCAGAGTGCAAGGCAGCTTGAGCCAGGCCCTGGCCCGAGCAAACCAAGCCCCTTTTCCAGGCCTCAGTTTTCCCATCTGTCTCTCTTGCGATTCCCCCAGAGACTGTTCTAGAAGGTGCAGGCAGGAGATGATTTGGAAAAGGGCAGGATATGTTCATGAACTCGATCACTATTTATTGAGCACCTACTGTATACCAGGCACCAGGTGAGCCCCCAGACAGCTGTGAACAAGACAAGGCCCCTGCCCTCCGGCGGCTGACATTCGGGTGGGGAAGGGAGGCCAGATCATGTCAGGCGGTGATAAATGCCTGCAGCGGGCGGCGGACGCTGACTAGACCCCACTTCACCCCTTTCCACCGCTCTCTTTGGCTCCTGCTGGTGGCCACGGCTTGGTGGCTTGGCTCCATCTTCTGGGTCACGCCCCCGCCGGCCAGGGGCCCCTTCCCTCCCGACCACCCGGAGGGCCCCGCAGAGAATGGCCGTCTCTTCTCAGACTCTCTGAGCATCTCCCCAGGGCCGACGGAGCGGCATGTGCCAGGCGAAGCAGCGCCCCCGCCAGATTAGCGGCTCAGGCCTGTGTTTGAGAGCCGAGCAATTAAAGCAGAATTAATTGGCGAGTCGGCAATCACTTTCCCGCCCAGGCGGGGAGCGCGCGGGGCCGGCGTGGTTTGCTGAGTGGACAAACTGAACACAATGCTCATCGACCGGGAGCTGCGCAGAGGGGGCGGCTCGGCAAGCTGGGGGGAATCAGAGGCCCCCCACCCCCACCCCAGCCAAGTACGATGGCCAGTTACCGAGATCTGAGCATCCCTGTGGGGAAGCCAGCTTCACTGGGGTGGAACTTTCTGGAATAGAACTTGGCTTTCCCAACTTTGCAATGCCCAACCCAGGGATGTTTAGAAATTTGATTTAATTTTTAACATCTTTATTCTCTTCCCAATGGCAAAAGCAATACATTTCCTATTGATTTTTAAAAATCAAAATTTGCAAATATGTGTGGCTTGTAAAGCCCTATAAAAAGATATGTCTGCATATATATTAGCTTTTGATAAGAGGCAAAATCTTCAAGAATTCACACCAAACTGTCCACAGCACTTAGCCCCGGTGCGTGGGAAGGGGGAATTGAAGGAAGCTTGCTCACACGGAATAGATTTAAAGGGAAATTGAGTGGGGTCTTGTTGTTGTTATTGCGGATTATGTTGTTTTGGTTTTGGTATTATAAAAATCAAACATGTTCACGGAGAACAAAAAACTGCAGAAACATAGAAAAGGCTCCTAAACTCCGGCCTCTGATTGCCACCCGCGAGTGGTGACAGAGAGGTAGGATGGTCTCTCTGGGCAGGAAGAGTGTGGCTCCTGGGCCGGTGTTGCTCTGCCTGCTGGCTGTGTGACCTTCTCCCAGTCACTTGCCCACTCTGGGCCTCAGTTTCTTTATCTGTAGCATGGGGAGCAAACACAGTCGCTACCTCAACCTGCTGAGAGATTTGTTCATCTGGAACTTGCCACACTGCCCGGCGCACGGTGAGTGCTTTACGAGTGGGAGGTGTTAATATTAGCTGCGGACGATCCTTTGGACAAGGGGCCAGGCACACAGGTTTTAAAGGAACTCAGGTTATTGCATCAAAAACCCCAGCGTCTCCCTTCCCTGCTCCATTGCGCCCAAGTAGGATGATAAAAATAAGGTAGTTCTGTTCCCTGGAAACCCAGTTTCCTAGTATCTGAGGAGGTGTTAGGAAATTCTCAAAAGATGTTGCCAAAAGACAGCCCAGAACCCAGAATGGAGAAGGGGGAGGTGGCGCGGACAGACTGGATTGTGTCCTTCAGCCCGAGCCTCAAGGTCGCAGTTCAGTTCCCGGCCTTGCCATTCCCCCCCCTCCCCCGCCCCTTATAAGCTCCGGCTCATGCCTTTCTGCCTCTGGGGCCTCAGTTTCCCCATCTGAGATATAGAGCAAGAGCAAGTAGCTAATGCAGCCCCCGTTAACGGATGGAAAAATATTTTGAATTCACGTCATTTTTCTACTTTTAGGGAACTTGCGTGTCCAGTCGTCAGGGTCCCAGGGGTCGAGGACGGGGAGCAGCGATGGGGGTGTCATCCAGCTAAGTCTGCATGTTTGAGGTGACGCCCGGGCGCAGGACTCGGGGTAGAGGCCATGCTGCGGGGCGGCCGAGCTCCCTTCTGGAGGCTGGCGGCCGGGCTGACCCGAGCCCAGGCGTGTGCAGGAAGCGCTGGGCCCGAAGGTGTGTGTGCAGGAAGCCGGGGCGGGGGCTGGGGGGCTGTGCCGAGGAGGCGAGAAACCTGAGCGCGCCCTGCCTGCAGTCAGACGGGGTCAGCAAACCCAGACTAAATAGTCTGGCGGGCTGGGCCCTGGGCTGTCTGGAAAACGATCCCGGGATGGCGGGAGACGTGCGGGAGGGGGCTCAGCCAACAACACAGCCCTGTATCCACCGTGCTCCGAGGCCGCCTCCCTCCCTGAGGTGGGGCCTGAGCAGGAGCGAGACAGCGTTCTTCTTTCACATTTCAGTTTCCGCTTCTTAATCGGAGCGAGGTTGGTGGAGGGAGGCTGGGGCGGCCAGGGTCCTCCTCTGCTCGCCTGCTTAACGCCCTTGGCTGCAATCTCACTCTGTTCTTTGGGCCTGGGGCCAGGTCCTCACACCCGAAAGGGTCCCAGTGCCGCTGTGTGGCCTTGGGCTGGTTAATTAGCCTCTCTGCTTTACTAGCCCTCACTTCCAAGCAACAATAAGCTGTGTGCCTGGGTTGAGACTAGGGGCCACACTAGCACCTATGTGCCTTCTTGTGGGCAGGACAGAGGTGCCCCCTCCAGCAGAAGCCGCCCCTTGGATTCTGACTGGCAAGCTGAGTCTCTGGACCAGGTGCCCTTGGGCAGTGAACAACACGCGTAATCGCACACAGCAGTCCTGGGCGGGAGCATGAAATGAGTAAGACCCACTACGTACTGAGTACCCGTTCTCTGCCAGTCACCAACCTTGGTGCTCTAAACCCAGTATCAACACGAGAAGTTAGGTGTTCTTTCCCTCTTCTTAGAGGGGAGGAAATTGAGGCTCAGAGAGGTCAAGGAGCTTGCCCTGGCTCACACAGCTGGTAACTGACGGCGCCGGGATTTGAGCCCTTAGCACACCGCCTCCTAGCCTTCTTCCCATGAGGATTCATAGCTCCTTCTGATGCACTAGGCTCCAGTAGAAGCGTCACTTCGTGTGTTCACAGCAGCGCTATTCATGACAGCCAAAAGGTGGAAGCCACCTAGGGGTCCACGGGTGGATGGATGGAGAAACAAAACTGTGGCACATCCACACAGCGGAATATTATTCAGCCCTAAAAAGGAAGGAAATGAGGACACGTGCTACAATCTGGGTGCACCTTGAGGACGTTAAGTGAAATCAGCCAGACACGAAGGGACAAATACCGTATGAGTCCACTGACACGCAGGACTCAGAGCTGCCGAATCCAGAGACAGAAAGGATGGCGGTTGTCAGGGGCAAGGCAGGGGAACTGGGAGTCAGGAGTTAACGGGCGCAGAGTTTCCATTGGAGAAGATGAAAAAACCCTGGAGATGGATGGTGGCGATGCTTGGACAACAAAGCGAATGTATTTAGCGCCACTAAACTGTACGCTTGAAAATGGTTAAAATGGTAAATTTCACGTTATGCATGTTTTACCGCAATAAAGCAGATCACTTCTTCAGGGAGATTTCTGTGACTCCCCACCCACCCCGCAGACAAGGCTGTTCCCACAGAGGCCTCTGCTCCCCGTTTCCCACCGTCCACCCCTCACAAACGGGGGTTTCATTACCTCCCTTCTGGACCCGGGAAAGACAGTGGCCGTGTCGCCTCCGTCACTGGAGTGTCCGCGGGGCCAGGCCAGCACCTGGGCCCGACAGCCGGTGGGGAGATAATTCCCCACGAACGGCACCAAATGCAGATCAACAATAATGCTGTTTAAATGTATCTGATTGGAAAAGAGAGTTTTCACTGGGGTGTATGAAAATCTGGTTTGCCGAGTCACACTGGGAAAGCCCCAGTTTGAGGGTTCCGGGGTGCCCATCTGGGGAGCGAGGCGCAGCCCCCACGCTTTCTTCTGGAAGTTCTGGAGAGGCCCCTCCGTTGGAGCCCCTCCCGCTGAGTGTGAGCGCGGCCACCAGGGCCCTGTGACCAGGCTCTGCTCCAGGCGGGTCCCAGCACCTTGTTCTCCATGCCTCCTCGGGACTCAGGTCCTGGCTCCACCTCCCAGCTCTGGGCGAGCCAAGCAGATGGTCACAAAAACTGGCGGTGGCCCCGTCATCCCGATGCCTAGGGTCCCCCCAACGCTGGCCTCCGACTCTCATTCCTTGCAGACCTCGGAGGACGACCTCACCAGGCAGGGTGTGGGGAGGGGGCCAGCCATCCCCCTGTGGGGAGGACTCTAGTCCACAGCCTGGGGACAAGGAGGGCTTGGGAGGGACTCACCCGGGCGAGACTGAGTGTGTGTTTTGAGAAGATCACACTTACTCTGAGTGTGCGGTGGCTTGGAGGAGCCAGAAGATGTGTTCAAGGCTGCTGCAGGCCTCGGGTGAGCGATGATGGTGCGGCACCAGGAGGCGGCGGGATGGCAAGGGGAGGCTGACAAAACTCTCCAGAACCTGCTGGGTGGGGGGCGGGGGTCAGGGGGCAGAGAGGGAAGGGGCGCAGGCAACCAGACTACTGTGACGGGGACCCTGGGAGAGGCGGGGGCGAGAGGGGATGATGAAGAATCTGCCACCGCAGATACCCTTGGAGGCTGACTGGTCCCCATCCTGTTGATTTACAGCCGGGGAAACTGAGGTGCTTACAGGCAACGTGCGTTTTCCAAGATAACGCAGTGAGGTCACAGCCACGCTGGGACCAGAATTCGGGTCCTGTATGACTGACGATGAGACGTGAGCAACAAATCCAGTCAGGATGGGAAACTCATTCATTCGTTCATTCATTTATTCAATAAGCATTTTTTTTTTTTGAGGAAGATTAGCCCTGAGCTAACTTCTGCTGCCAATCCTCCTCTTTTTGCTGAGGAAGACTGGCCCCAAGCTAACATCCGTGCCCGTCTTCCTCTACTTTATATGTGGGACGCCTACCACAGCATGGCTTTTGACAAGCGGTGCCAAGTCTGCACGCAGAATCTGAACCGGTGAACACTGGGCCGCTGAGAAGCGGAACGTGCGCACTTAACCACTGCGCCACCGGGCCGGCCCCTATTCAATAAGCCTTTTTTGATCCCATAAATATGGACACAGAGACGAATATATCCCAGTTCCTGCCCTCAAGGAGTCCTTGGTGAGGAAGACAGATTCACAGACCTGCCATGATGAGGATCCAAGGGGGATTTACCACAGCTGCAGGAAGCCCAGAGAAGCAGCACTAATTCTTCATGGAGGGGTTGAAGGGTAGGGAGTGGGTCTTGAGAAGCTTCAAGAAGGAGGTGCTTTTTGAATTGAACCTCTAAGTATGTGTTTGCTGGTAGTCTGAAGGGAGGAAGAAAGTCAGGCATCCAGAATGGCATGTGCAAAGGCCCAGGGGCATGAAAGGGCATGGGGTGTATTCAGGAATTGAAGAAGCATTGGTTGGAATGGAAGCAGGGCTGAGTCAGATGGGTCAGAGGGACGTGCTATGGAGGGTGGACCTCAGTTCTCAGGCAAACCTTCCTCAAGGCCCGTTGCGTGGAGCACAGGACCGGCCCCGCAGGCAATGGCTTTTGTTGTCATTAACTGGAAGCTTCCTTTTGCACAGTATAATATTAACGTGGCCCAGAATACAAACAGTTGTGACGTTCCCCGACTTCTCCCGTGAGCTGACTGTGACATCGTCTCCTGGAGCCAAGAAGCAGCTCAAGGTCATGGGTCATGGGGCTCCGGAGCAAGCCCGTCTGGGTACAGACCCCACTCCACGTGACCTTGGGCAAGCCCCCCCCCATCTCTAAAATAGGGATCAACCCGGGACGGAGGGGACTGATGTGTGCACAATGCCTGGAAGAGTACCCGGAACTCGTTAAACATTAGCTGCGTTGATGGGTTTCCCAGCAGCCCTGGAAGAAAGATGCCCTTATTCTCGTCTCTGTTTTGAGGATGAGAAAGCCGAGGCTTTAAAAAGAACAAAACTCGGCCGGAGGTGCACAGATGGAAGTTGCTAGAGCTGGAGTTGAACCTGGCCCCGAACTGCTGACTGCCCCGTTCCGCCTCCTCCGAGCTCAGCTGGCCGCATGCAGGTGATTCCAGGCAGGGCGTCCGGCTTCAAGCTGGAAAAGGATGCCGTCGGCCCCATCAGGCTGCTTCGGCGGGCACATCGAGGGACGCCGGGCTTGGCGCCCGAGCCCCCACCATTGCTCTGCCAGAACTGGGCATCGGTGTCAGGGATGTAGGCCCTGGAGACTGACAGCGGAAAGCCCAGATCCTGGCTGGGACCACTTCGTGGCTGAGTGACCCTGGACGAGGCCCTCACATCTTCGAGCCTCAGTTTACCCATCTAGGAAGTGAGACGGCTGGCCGGCTCAAATCAAAGGAACCTTCTGGCCTCTCACGTAATGAGAGTCTGTGCAGCCAGATCGGAAAAAGGAAATGATGTTTCCCTGAGTCCTCCTCTGCTGTGCTGCGGCCACCTGACCTCTCGGAGACTCAGTTTACCCGCCTGACAAACAGACAGAGTAAAAATACGGTGCCTCAGCTCCCTCTCAGAGTTAGCGCGTGTGCAAAGACTGCTGCTTTGGAGGGGCAGCCCTGGCCTGGATTCCCAGCTCGGCTCTTCCCAGCCGACACCCTCGGGCAAGTGTGGGTCATGAAGTCCTCATCTGTATCATGGGCGCAATAATCCCGATTTTGCAGAATTTGATCGAAGAATTAGACGTAACAGACACTTAGCATCTAGCACCTGGTCAGCATGCAATTAATAGGAAATAATGATAATAAGACCCACAAGAGGTAATGTTCTGGGGCGTCTCCTCGGGGCCGGGTAGGTGCTGGTGTAGTGATTCTGAGCTGTATCGTAATCCAGCTGAAGCACACGGAGGTGCCTTATAAACTGTAAAGTCCTGTGCGCACGTGCATGACCCCCGCAGAGGCTCATCGGAGGCTCCCAGCACGTCCTGGGATGCAGAGACTCCGTACGTGAAGACTTCACAGTCCCCACCCGATGGTGGGGCGCCCGCCCCGCACCCTAAAAGCTTCATCTGTTGGAGTTAGGGACCCTCACAAGGCGGGAAGTCACCGGCCGCTCCGGCAAGGCGAGGGGAAGGTCCCATTGGGCTCTTTCCAGTTTCCCGCGGCCCGTATGACGGCCCTGCCTCCGCTCACAAACCACACGTGGAGTTAATAGCACCCGCTTTGAACCCGGCCGGGCTGGGTTTATTCATCAGAAACAGGGAGACGATAAGACAGCGGGGCCCCGAGAGGCAGGCGAGGTTGGACAAGCTTCTCGGTGGGATGCGTATCCCCCTCCTTCCACTTTATTGCGTTGCGTCCTTGCTGATTCGGTTAGAGCCTGTGATTTCGGTTTATGATTCAATAACCCATTTGAAAGCTTGTAAATAGCACGGTTCTGCTATCTGCTCCCTCCTCTCTGAGGGGGCTGCCGCCGAGGAAAGCAGGGAGCTTGCGGGCGCTGGCGTGGCCAGTCAGGCGGCCCCTGGAGGGCGTCCTGAGGGTTGGGATGCTGAGCGAGGCGGACCTGGGGTGGGGTCTGGACCAGCGGAGGAGGTGGAGCCAGCCCCAAGCATCAGCGGGGCAATGGGGACCGTCACTCTTAATGAGGGATTCTGCCCGTGCAGACGCGACCAGGGCTGGGTGCTTCTGATGGTCCCCCCACGACCAGGGCTGGGGGCACCACCAGCACAGGCCTCGGCTCGCCCCTCAGGAACCCAGAACGCAGCAGCTCTGGTTCCCAGATTCTGAGTCCTCACAGCCGAATTTCTCCGGAGGGCCATCGGCATCCCCTCCGTCAAGCAGTTGCTGTGCGTGCAGCTCCCTGACGCGGGGCGGTTTGTTTCACAGTGGTAGCTGACTGCTACACTGACTGGCTGACTGATAGCTGACTGCTGGGGGCCTTGCGACTTCGTTAACCAAACCACTGGGCCACAGACGGACGTGGCCTTTCTCTAGATCCTGGGTCCCTGAGTTGGAGAGGTCTTGACTGTGAGATTCTGTGCTTCTGCGTCTCTGTGGCTGAAGTTCCTGCAGCAGAAGCTGGGCGCTATTCTCTCTGGGGAGCAGCATGGTCTACACAGAAGGGTCCTGTTTATCTTTGCCCCGTTCCGGGTTTTCCTTTGACCTTTGTATACAGTCAGGCAGCTGAGCGTCAGGGGAAGCAGACGCTATGCTGTGAACAGCTGAACCGGAACATCTTCGTGTCTCCCCTGCCCACAGGCTAAAGCCCATATGCCGTGGGAGGACCTCCAGGCTCTGGCGTTATCATCTTGTGGCCTCATCTCCTGTAATTACACCACCGCACTCCCCAAGATGGGTACGCCATTCTGCTAAATGGTCTCCACGTGTTTTCGTGGATCCCCGCCTTTGCTCCTACTGTCTCCACTGCCTGATAGGCCCTTCCTCCAGTTAGCCACCTAATGAACTCCTACTCAAACTGCAAAACCCAGCCAACATAGCCCTCCCCAAACTCAGCTCAAACACTCTTCCTATGACACTGAAATCTTTTAACAGCATGTCAGTTCGCACCGCATTCCCCCAACTAGACTGTGAACCCTCCAGAGCATGTTCAATAAAACTGAAGACAGTAGCTGAGTGAGTGACCAGATGAGTGATTAGTGTGGGTATCGTTCCAAGAGAGGGTGGTTCCGTGCAAATGCTGTGGACACTGGAATCAACAGATCCTGGGCTCAGATCCAGCCAGTTGTTGCTCCACGAGACCAGGCTACTTCCAGCGTTTCTCAGGTCTCAGTTTCCCCAGCTGTGTAATGGGACCACAGAGTGGTGACATAAGCGCACCCCATCTCCGGGGCTGGGGTCCCACCTTTCCCCTCCCAGGAGGCATGCAGTCCTCCTCTTCTGTGGGGCCCTGCCTCCCTGGCTTCCTTGCTGGCGCCTCTCCCAGGGGCAGGAGGATGCTGGTCAGGGAGAGGGTGGGCTCAGTGTCCTCTGAGCGACCTTCTCCTCTGGGGAGGTCCCAGTGGGCAGCACGACACCATCCCCATATTAGTAATAATAGCTCCCATTATCAGACACCAATCAGGACCTTCCATTCGCTGGCCCCCAGCAGTGTTGCCGGGTTGATCCTCCCAGTGCCCCCATTTTAAAGATGAGGACACTGAGGCTCAGGGAGGCAATGGGACCCGGGGAGGTGGCTTCCCTGGGCCCCGTCTGCCTCTCACCCTTCTCCTCCTGGCCTGAGGATCTCTTACCTCTGACCCTGCATCTCCGTGCAGTGGGGCATGGGGAGCTGTTTTGTAATTTGGGACGGGTCTCAGTGAGCCTGGGTTTGAGGTTTCCTGGGTTGCTGGAGACCGTTGGGCAGAGAGCAGAAGAGCGGGGGCCTTGGAGTCACCTTGGGGAGCTGCTTCTATGTGTCAGCACAGCCTGGCGGGTCGTCCCCACTCCCAGGTTCCCACACGGACAGACATTTCTTCAGCGCCTGGTGTTTACCAGGCTCTGTGCCCAGAAGGGAAGATGCTGAAATCAATGGAATTGTCATCCCCTCAAGAGCCATTAGGGCGTCATCTTGGTACCAACTCCATCAACCAGGGCTTGGAAAGAAAACGTGCTGTGATTGATTAGCAATGTCTGCCATGTGCACGGCCAGGAGAGTTCTGGCCTGTGTGCCAATTAGCACCACCCCCCCCCCCATATGAGTGAATGCCACTCCTCCGAGGTGTGGCAGACTTCCCAGTCGGTAGGGTTGGAGAAAGCCGTAACAGTGAGGATTTCTCCAGCCTCAATTGGAGCATGAAGGAATCTCTGCTCTTGGAAGGATCGAGAAGGCTCCTCAGAGGTACCGACCAGTGAGCTGAGCTTGAAGGATAATTAAGATTTCAATCTCTCTAAGTGGATGCCATTGACATATATTGAGCGCCTGCTGTATTCCATGTATTTTCCAAGTGAGGAAGACAGCAGGATGGACCTTCCAGGCAGCTGGATCAGCAGAGGCAAAGCAGCCAGTGGTACCTCGGATGCAGCGTGACAAGGGAGAGCCGAGAAAGGGATGTTGGGAGAGCAGAGCTGGGGAGGGCCAGCTCATGAAGGGCCTGAGTCTGGACTTCGGCTTTCGTCCCACTGGCCCCGGGAGCTGGGAGGCACCTTGCACCTGAGCACAATTTCTCTGGCTCCTGGCAGAGGGGCCACCAGAGAGGTGGTGGCTGCTGGGCTGAGGAATCTTCTCCCTGAGTATTCTCGGCAGGGAGAAGCGACTCCTGCAGCCGTGAGGACGCGCTGCTATTTTAAGCTACCTGCCAACAGCCTGCCTGCGCCCCCGCGGCTCCCTTGACACGTGGCTCCTGACAGCCAGCCTGGCGTTGGCCTGGCAGACAGCGCTGGGCGGGTGGAGGCAGACGCACACCGGCGCAGGTGACAGCTGCGGGGACCCCAAGCTCCCTTCCCAGCCTCGGGGAGCTCAGGGGAACCCACCGTCCTGCCCAACTCAGACACCGAGCAGGCAGAGCTGGCTGCTAGTCTCCGTCTCATCGGTCCCCACGGTGTGACTGTGGGAAGACCCCTCTCTCCCCAGAGCCTCAGTTCCCCGTCTGTGAGATGGGTATGATGGTGAATCATTGACCCTACTCACAGGATGTGGGGGAGCTCTCAGGACCTGGCCCACACGAGACACCTGATGGAGGCGAGGGCACCTACACTAAGCGTCTCACCCTCCCTCCCTTTTAGCTGCCTTCTTCCTCCCCAGCTGACGTGATGTCAGATATCTCTGGGACCACGACAGCAGAGATTTTGGGGCCCTCACATCTCTTAACAGAGCCTGGCACGTGGTAAGTGGTCAGTAAGTAGATACCAAACAAGAGGAGTGGTCCGTGTTAAAAAGCTTCCCTTCTCTAAGCTCCCATTTCTCGTCTGTAAAGCATCAATTCGAACCCATGAGCATCCATCCATCCATCCATCCACTCATCCATTCATCCATCCATCCATCCTTCCATCCATCCATCCATCCATCCATCCATCCATCCATCCACTCATCCATCCATCCATCCAACCATCCATCCATCCACTCATCCATCCATCCATCCATCCATCCATCCATCCACTCATCCATCCATCCAT